>NC_044053.1:26295091-26302591 GCF_902167405.1 Gadus morhua
GTCACTATCTGTTAGTTCATTGGTAGAGTGATTAATAAATCAATATGGGCTGAGCTTGGGGGAAAGGGGAACAAAATGATTCCACTGGATTTGTATGTGTCTGTGTCTGTGTCTGTGTGCATTCGTGCATGTGTGCGTGTATATATCTGGGTATGTGCGTTTGTGCGTGCGTTTAGGAGGCCTTGTTGTCACCAGACACCAAATTTTAAATTATAAATCAATTAATAAACAAAACATTGCGAGATTTAACAACAAACACACGCACACATGCACACACACACACACACACACACACACACACACACACACACACACACACACACACACACACACACACACACACACACACACACACACACACATTTCCTCGTGAAAAAGAACAGCAATACATTCTTCTGTTGAGAATGCAGTTGAGAGAATTTAGTTATTTTATTCAACATTAGCCTACCATATCAAGAGTTTATGCAGACTGAGATTATATATCTGGATTGAACTATAAAAAACAGTAAACTGCATGAAAGTCAAAGAAGCCATGTGTCCCATTCGAAATCCAAACGCACTTTTCCCATGACCCCAGGCAGTGCTTGCATCGGCCACTAGGTGGCACTGGAGCTTCAGGACCTTGTCCAACTAGGCGAGACGCTGCACTGGATAAACTCAGTCAAGGGAACAACAAGAGATGCTTGGCACAGGAACCAAACATTGTACTAGTATTATTTTAGTGGATTTCACATATTTCCCTTAAGGAGCCGACCCTATTGTGAATGTTAGGCTGGGATGCGGCCCAACACAGCAACAGGTTTACATGCTGTTACACACATAAAACAGTGCAGGCTGCAAAAATGCACGAGCACGAAAGCACACAAGCACGCACATACTCTCTCTCACACACACACACACACACACACACACACACACACACACACACACACACACACACACACACACACACACACACACACACACACACACACACACACACACACACACACACACACACAAACATCCACACACATACAAGCAAGCACTCGCGCAGCAATTTAGTTGATATTCAATCACTACATGGTGGGTGTCTAGCTCACTCCCCCCCTTTGCCCCCAGCTCAGCTCATATTGATTCGATTTTTAATATTGGATTTGTTTTTGAATAAAATATTTTTTTTGTTAAATTACAACGTCGGATGTTTGTGAATTGGATGTACACATACAGAGAGCACGCATCGACCGACAGCAGCGAATGTGTGTTCACACTCTGGGTTCTCTCTGTGGCGAAAGACAAAGCCTGTACACTCTGTAGGTCGCTTCAGCCTTTGCTTTAATCCCTTTACATCAATTATTTAGCAGTAGTGACATGAAACTATCACCTATTATTTATTTATGCTTCCTCTTAATGCAAAGTTAAATGCCAAAGACTTTGTGGGTTTGGGACGAGTTTTCTCCCATAAATATTATCCTAATATCATCTTTAACTATGATTAAAGACCATTGCCATATCAAAAGTCAACTGTAAAAGGTAGTACATTTAAAAGATAGAAAGAACAAAAGGATACGAGTAATAGGACAATTAGAAGGAAAGTTAAAAGAAAACTCCAGAGTGTCAAAGAGGCCAAATCCAATCTAAGTGAGGCCGAGGGCACTTGGAGAAGCACACGCCATTAGAGAACACCTTTACTCGAACTACGAACACTAGGTTCCTGAAACCTTGTTCTGTAAATATCACTTACTACCATCAGGCAGCCCACCAGCTCACCCCCTGCAAAAAGTTATTAAAAAATGAAGGGTTGTAAATCTTTTCTGGAGTATCATTTTTACGTACACTTTAAGGCCTCGGCTGATATGGGTTCAGTGACTGCAAGAACAACAAGAATAGAACATGTTGCTTGTTGTCCTTGTGTTATCCTTTCCGTGTTTTGGTCAATAATAACAGTTATTTTAAAATAAAGTCCTTTTGAGGGGACTTGCATGGCATGACAAGTTGAAGTCATTGATGATTAAAAAAAACACTCACACACACTCAGACACACATACACACATACACACAAACTCACACCCTTACACACTCACACCCTTGCACACACACACACACACACTCACACTCACACTCACACACACTCACACACACACACACACACACACACACACACACACACACACACACACACACACACACACACACACACACACACATACACACACACACACATATATATATAGATACATAGATACATACATTTTAGATGCTACTTAATGGGAAATGTCCGTACAAGACTCTTGGGTACTGGTGAGCTAAAGTAGATGATCTAGTGGGCAATTGAAAGTCCCAGATGGAGCAAGTGATCGAGCTACATGCCATATGGATAAAGAGCTCTATGTATGTAGCTTTGGAGTCTAGTTCCAAGACAACAGCTGTTCATGTAATCTCTCTCACTCTGTCTCTCTCTGTTTCTGTCTCTCTCTCTCTCTTTCACTCTCTCTCTTTCACTCTCTCTCTCTCTCTCTCTCTCTCTCTCTCTCTCTCTCTCTCTCTCTCTCTCTCTCTCTCTCTCTCTCTCACTCTCTCTCTTCCCCACTCTTCCTCTCTCTAACTCACATCACAATTCATCAATTGTTTGTGATGTGCTCTACTAATTAATAAATACACAGATACTATGCTCTTCTCCTGTTGATTCTCTCTCTCTCTCTGGCTCTCTCTCTTTCCCTCATATCACAATTCAATGTAAACATAAATTGAATTGTGCATTATATATATATATATATTCAATATAAATATATGTGTATATATATATATATATATATATATATTCAATGTAATTATTGAATTGTCTAATGCCCTAGTATATTTATATACTGTTTATTGACCATTTATAAAAAATATATACAGTATATACTGTCTGTTTTTATAAAGGCGTTAGAATGGATTAGTGGGTCAAAGAGAGATGGAAATATTCTGATCTGAGCAGAAGAGAAAGCCCATTAAAGTAACCTAAATCCTGCTGCTCTCATGGGTCTCAGCGGGAGGGAATCAGATTAGGATATGAAATAAGTGATGCAGATGACACGGTCACTAAAAAAACACTTAGAACCGGACAATACCGGAGTAACGCTATGATGATGGACTTTTCCAAAATTCACAAGATAACCTTATAATAATAATAATTATAATTATAATAATTATATTCATATGAATTATTATATTAATAATCATGTTCAAATAATAATAACCACAATAATTTACCTTCACCTCTATCTTATCGTGTGATTCATAGTATGCAGCACATGTATGATAATGTTGCTAAGTGGATGTGTCTGATCTTAAGGGCAGAAGGTGGATGAGTCTGATATTGAGGGCAGTAGGTGGATGTGCCTGAGCATTATGGCAGTAGGTGGATGTGCCTGAGCATTATGGCAGTAGGTGGATGTGCCTGAGCATTATGGCAGTAGGTGGATGTGTGTGATCATTATGGCAGTAGGTGGATGTGGGTAATCATTACGGCAGTAGGTGGATGTGTGTGATCATTATGGAAGTAGGTGGATGAGCAGGGAGTGGAGCTGGCATCAATATAATTTGTCAATGGCAGATGCAGGCCAGATTGAGCTGGAAGGATTAAAATGTTACCAGAGAGCCCTGGCCAGTCTCTAAATGACAAATAGCTTCCAGGGAGAAGCAGACTGCAGATTTTGTGTGTGTGTGTGTGTGTGTGTGTGTGTGTGTGTGTGTGTGTGTGTGTGTGTGTGTGTGTGTGTGTGTGTGTGTGTGTGTGTGTGTGTGTGTGTGTGTGTGTGTGTTTCCGTGTGTGTGTGTGTGTGTTCGTTTTAGTGTGTCTTACTCAGTGGTCATTGGGAGCTGTGGGGGATGGTGTTTTTGGTGAGGGGGTTGTGGTTGATTGTCGGTCCTGGCTACATTGCCAACATTCTGCTAGCTAAAGTCAAAGGGCACAAATATTTTTGTTTTCACAACTATTAAATACAAAAGGGAATGGAAAGGACAGGCAGCAACCAATTGGAAAACTGACAATGTTAACTTGGTTGACGTTGTCACATCATGTGTTTATCATTTAGCTTTCATCTCTGAAAGTCTGGTTGATAATTGCAGCTGGAGGAGTAAGAATCCCCCCTTCCTGATCCCCTTACAACCCTTCCTTCCCACACATTGAATTTGAACTGGTTGTATCTATGATACAATTCCAAGAAATTAAAATACAATGCATATCCATGTGAAGACATATATTTACTAAATGTTTTGGGGAACAATCAAGAATTACTATTGAGAATGGCCTATCCGGTGGTGGTCCTAAATAATCAAGCACATTAATGTTCTGTGATGTGTTTATGAGAATTTGTGCCTATCATACCATTGTGTCAGCTAGTCTTGCTTGTATAATCAAAGATGGATGGATGGATGGCTAGATAGACGGAAAGACAGACAAACAGACAGACATAGATAGATGGATATTTAGATAAATAGAGAGGTAGAGCGATAGAGAGAGGTTGATAAGTGATTACTCTCTAGCAACAGGGCATTATAATCATACTTTGTTCACTCCGCCCCAAACTTACATAAAGATAACCCTCTGGGGCAGGACAAGGCAATTTGTCTAAAAGCATTCTGTTTGATTTGGTTACAGGTGATCTTAGAATGGGAGATGAAATCTGATTTCCCAAATCAGTGTAAAAGCCACCAGTTCCATGCCCATCGATGTGTTTTAAAATGGGAAAAGCTCACATTCCACACACTGGGCAGCCAGATCATTGTGAATTATTGTGAGCAGTGTTATCTGGCATCTGCTGGCAAGCCTGATACTCTTCTTGGTTGTGAAAGGAGATTATGTCAAGCCCAAATGGAGCTTTTACATTTTTTCTTTTTTTTTTATGAAAATCCGGCAGGCATAATCTAATCTTATCCGTCTCAATCCAATTTTTAATGCTGGCCACACATGGGATTAGAGTTGTGCAGTTTGCTTTGTAGGCCATTTTACAGGGAGGCAGCATCTGTTACCAGTCACTATAGGCAGGTTAGGGAGAGGGAAACAATCATGACTGAGAGGTCAATCTGGTGGGCTGTTGATACCAGGTACACCATCTGCATACTGGGCTGTATTAGGCCCATTTTACGAGTAAGAATATAAGGGAAACAAATGCTATTATGTGATGTGTTTTTCATAAAAAAGTGTGAAAATGAATTATTATCCATTGCTTTGGCCGTTTTTTATTATCTGTTAAAAATGAATGACTTTTTTGTGTCCTCATCTTTTCCAGTTCAATTTCAATATTAGATCAGTTTATTTTGATGGTTTAATGTAGATAATAGTAGCTTGATTTGGAATTTTACTTGATCCTGGCTTTTTCCAGTTTATGGTCAGAGCTGAAATCTTTTGAAGCATTCATTGTAGTTATTGATTATTATTGTGATTGGGTGAAAGGGTTTTATCACACTGGGGACCAGCTCCTTCTGCATGACCAAGGGGATAAGGTTACTAATCCCCCTGTCCATCTCTGATCTCTTTAAAAAGGCGCGCTCTGTTCATACAGACAGCTTAGCACACATGCACGTAAGCAGCATGCTCACAAATGTTATTTGTGGGAAAAAACACACATTTTGCAGTATTCATGGGTTCAATAATTTATTCCAAAAATGTATGTATTTCTACATTAATTTCAATATTTGCTTCTGATCAACCAAAACTCGCTGTGCGATGCACCTGTACAATGATGAACCAAACATGGTAATGCGATGCATCTTTGGTCCAGTACTTGTAACTATTTCATGGGTCACATAGTCTGTATCTAAGGAGATACACAGTGATCCCATCCTGTTGATATTTACCACCCAATGTCCTGCATGGGATCAAGTGTCAGGTACCTGCTCATCTGTTCACCCCCATACCATACCAAAGTTGCTTACACAAGTTGTTTGAACAGTGATAAAGGGACATGATGCTAGATAGCGAGAGTGAATCAATATTTGCCAGAGGAGAAACCATGTATTTGTCAGGATGCCATTAAGAACCCAGGTTGCATAGCACCTACCACTCGACTACCGCTCAAAAACAGCAACAGCATGTTTTTTGGCTGGTAACATCGTGTGCTCTACTTTATATTTGACATTTTACATTTGTAGTGGATGGAATTGGGTTATAAAGTATTTGTTATACAAAGATATTAAAGAACTCATAGCTTAAACTTCTTCATGTAAATACAGCCAAATAACATAAGAATACAACGCAGATTCGGTTGCATTAATCTAAACATACACTTTCGGAGTAAAGTGTAATTCATAAAACCTCTGCTTTGGTCACTATGGAAATGTAAACCTCTTAAACTCACATTGACATGACTTCTCTGCCTTCGTTTAAATTGAAAGTATTTTTTTAGGCCATATTAAAACAGTTGTTTATAAGCCATTGCTTTTTGTAATTTTCTGAAAGTTCAAGCCATTCTGGGCTCAGGCAGGAGTGCAAGCTTTTTTACCTTTCTGAGTGTGGTTGGCTGAGATGAACACGCCTGGTCCACCTCCTGTTCCACTAAGTGGGCGACGTCAGCACACAAGTGTAAACAATCTTTGGACAGTGCAAAATTCTCTGCTCCATTAGGTTTGATGGGGATGATCAAAGCGCAGGTAATGATGTACAGTTTCGTGGATGGATTATGATGTGTATAATAGAAAAGGACCTTGGTTATAAGAGGCTTCTTATAAACGTTTGGATAATAAACCAATGGATGATGTGGCAGGTGGGTTAGGTGTGCATCCTAAAATGAGGCAGACAAAGCATTGCCTCAAGCCCGGTACAGACTATCTGACAGATTGTTGTACTGTGTCACATTAAATACATGATATATATGATAATATGTAATAAATTCGGTAAGAATATCAGACCTAGGGAACTCCAATTAGACATAAGATCCATTCACAAGAGCATACACATTTGGTTTGACACATGCTAATGAAAGTCATAATATAGAAACTAATGCACGCTGAAACCAGAGGATCAAAGAAGCAGCAAACTGACTAACGGACTGTCTCACTAAAACACGATGGGCAAACAAAAACAGAGGTGAAAAAAGGAAGAAAAAAACAGAAGGCATCCCAAGGCCTCTGCAAGGTCAGAGCGGCTGAGTGCGTAATAAATATGGAGGCAGCGCGCCGAGGCCATTATCTTTCCCTCTCTGTTCGCCGAGCAGCGCGCTGACCTGCCACGCTAACAAATGGAGGGGAAAATGCTTCTGTGAGATGTAAATTCCCAGTCCAATTCCTCGGTGAACAGTGGATTTGTGGAACGCAATGTGCTGACCCGTGGCGAGTGCCAGAGCCGCCGAGATGTGGCCTGACAGGGGGGCTGAGGAGGGTCTGAGTGAAGGGGAAGACCCGGGGGGGGGGGGGTCCGGATGATTTGCTCCACATAAGCGACAGCTGTGTAAAAAAGGGAATTATGATTAGAGTCAGAGAATCAAATAAGATATCCTGGTGTGGCAAAACATCCCTGTGGAACTGACTTCAGCGGCG
>NC_044053.1:26307591-26397591 GCF_902167405.1 Gadus morhua
GGTGGTCGATGACTCCTGCTATAATTTGTCAGCATACAATTTTAATTTGGTATTTTTATGTCATCATATGATAGGTTTATACTATGTATCTGTTGAACGTGAATCAAATCAATTTAAATTTAAAGTAACCCACATTCATTTCATGTAGGTGGATTTCTTCAAATTGGAATTTGACCAATATATATATTTTAGAATACATTTTTATGGGGAAGTGGTGGGGCCCTTAATGCTATTGCAGCGGGGCCCTTAATGACCTACCTACACCACTGTCAACTCGGCATATCTTATGACGATGAAACCCAATTGAGGTCCCCCTTGTTATTTAGCTTACTTCCAAAATTACTGTCAGCTGGAAAACTAGGAATTCTTAAAGTCACAGTGCTTGTACTGTACTTGGGCGAGCGGGATCTCACGTGGTGGAAGTCTCACAATGCTTGAGAGTTAATGCAAATTAATTTGTGTTGTAGCCCAGCGCTTGTTTTCAGTGGTCAAAATATTACGGCAATTTGCTAAAACCTGACATTACAGCATTCATACATTTTGATAGAGTAATTGAAATGAAAAGTTCAAACTATAAATAACTATGAGCGTGTTCTATGGGCCTGATCCACTTGACGTTGCAGAAAATAATAGTAAGCTAGAACGATCTTAAAATATTTAAATGAACTAGGTCTCTACTGGAATTCTGTTTCCCTGAATTCACGGAAGTGAGGTGGCAATGGGAATATGACGCCTTTGACAAGCGACCCAATGAGACCCAAAATCAAACAACAGATTTGTCTGGGTTTAAATTTGTTGCAAACATTTTGGGAAATTTTCAAGTACACAATTTAAGAAAATATGCAACATATGTCTAGTTGTTTTTGGATAGTTGAATGCAGAAATTTTTACATATTTTACCTTTACAATAAAGCATTCATATAAGGCACATGATTAAATATTCAAAGAAGATATAATCTGACCAGGAAACAACATCTGTTAGTTGATTAGTTTTGAATTTGTAAAGTAAAACTTATAGCACGATAAATATAAAAAATTGTTTCATTCCAATAAATCCACTTTTTCAGATTTCGCCTCCTGCTTCAGCCTGATGTAATGTTATAACAAATGTGGACATTTCCTAACAAAAAACAAGGAAACAGACAAAGTGCTTTGTTGGCAAATCTTTTTGATCCACGATGGAGGTGCATCCCTAACCAAATGCGGCTCTTTGTGTTACACGAGACAGATGTAACACCCTTGATCTAATTTGACTCAAAATAGCCAGAAAAAATGATGGAAAAGTAGAGCAATTTTCTCATTTTTCCCTGTATCTGCTGCCTCTCTTCCTTCAAAGGGACACAAGATACCATTGGATAAGAAGAGGAAGGCAGCACAAAATAATAACCCCTTTTCCCTGCCAATGCCTCAGGGAACACAACACATTTTTTAACTGTTCACAATGTAATGCAAAACCCAAAAAAAAAATAAAGGATTGAGTTCTAAAAAATTGAAAACACAATCTAATAGGACCATGGCGGTGTCCTGATAGCAGGAGACACAGCTCTATTGGCTCCCTAATGACACCTTGAGGTTCGTCCGCTGCGAGACCAGTCATTCCCTTTGTGTACGCAACGGGGCTCCGAAAAATCCGTCCAGAGATTAGTGGTTTGTTATTGAGAGCTGCGTCGTAATGGCTCGTTGAACAAAAGCAAATAAATCATGAATAAAATCAAAAAATCAGATCAGCTGAGCCAGTCCAGCACCACATCCTGAGGAGATAAAGAACCAAAGGAACGTGTCCAGTGGTTAAAACACCACGCAGTGTTCTTTTAGTCAGCGTCTTCCTACCTTTACACCCTTTTACATGTTCTGTATAGATGATATCAAAAGGTGTGAA
Source organism: Gadus morhua (assembly GCF_902167405.1). Lineage (NCBI taxonomy): Eukaryota > Metazoa > Chordata > Actinopteri > Gadiformes > Gadidae > Gadus > Gadus morhua. Next base: position 26,309,471 of record NC_044053.1, read on the forward strand.
TGACTTGGTTGTTTAATGGTCCTCACATAGGAGGCAATTATCTGGACACTATAATTGGAGGAGATAATATTTAAGGGCTGGTTAGGTATTGGTGGCTGTTTTGATCAAAGGAAGCAGAATCTCAATTCTGTAGGGTCCGAATCAGATAATCGATGTTCCCTAAAAGCAACTATTGATTGTCTTTGTAATGGTCCCATGTATAATGAGTAGAATGTTACCTTGAGAGCCACACACATAAAGATAAATATAATCCTGAGAGTTTAAGCTAATGTGAATGAGTTAGCGTCCAAATCAATGAGGCTGAATATACACTGCCATGCCTCCACTAATCTCTCTTCTTAATTATTTGCCAGAGTTATCCTTTATATTACCGGACATATTCAATGATGTGCTACCTTTCATTGACAACAATGAATCACTTGTTCAAGAAGAATATGTATTAAGGCACCATTTACAGCTCTCAGAATTTACAGCTCCACACAGAAGTAGGATATTTTTAAATGTGTTTAAGAATGTCAACATTGTCAACGAGTGATTTCTTTTGTTCATCTTTTTGTCAAAGGATAATACCCTCAGGTGAGCGGAAAATAATGATTATCCTGAGAAGTCTAAGTGCAAGGAGAGACTATTGTCAACCGTCAACAAACTCCACTCATACGAGTGGATGGAGCCTTATTGTCCTTCTCGTGATGCAAACCTTCAAGAGTAACCATCACACAAGGCCATTATTTAATATAGCAGAGTGCTGCGAAACATACGTGTTTTGTGAAACTATCGTGGTCTGCAACGTAGTTGGAGAATTTATGTCATTGGTTCGGATCTGCGTTCTCCATTGATCGATTTTGGAACAGTGGTGATAATATTAATTTTAGTGTTTTTCTGTAATGATTAAAGAATTCACCATCCTTTGATACCCTTTCAGGCCACGACTTATGGGCATAGCTAGTTCTGGCGGGACACTAATCAAGCGCCCCCTATCAGCTGACTGCTAACGCGGCCCAATCAAATGCATGTACACTGATAAGTGTTCAATTTAAGACCTTTCATCTTAAACACACACTCTGCAAAGTTAGGTGTGCTGAGCAGAATTTCATCCACCAACATCCAGCCTCCACCATCTCTGGTTCTGCTCTGTATTGCATGTAACCTATACAACGGGTTAGAGATATCTAATGGGGGACAGTATAGTGCTCCTTAATGTCAAATGTTGGTATGCTGTTGGTAGGCTTTAACTCCTACAGAATAGAGCACCAGAAAAGAGTGGAGCCATTTTAATACACCAAATGGTTAAATCTACCTCTAGTGATTACTGAGCGCTACGTCAACGGTTCTCTGTCCCTCTCCCAATGCTGCCTGCATTTTCAGGGGAGTCCCAGGGTTAATTGTACATACGTATATGCACTTCGACAATACACTTTACTACAATGCACTACAAAACACATACATCATTTCAATATTGCTGATTACTGAAATATTTTTGTCCTTTTTCCATTCTTTCAAATCTTAGTTGAAAAGTCGCTCTCTGTGTGGACGTGACCACATAGTGTATCCCAGGAGAGGGTTGGATGTTGCCACCAGAGAGACGTCAGATACCATTAGAAACAAACAGTAAGTAATTTTGTTATTAAGTACATTTGGTACAATAATTAACAACATTTTATTCATATATTTCCCTTTTATTTATGTGTTTAAAGTTTGCATTGGCAATGAACACACAATATAGTGTGAAAGGGTTTGATGGACCATGACTCATGGTGGTCTGCTGTAGCCCTCACCTATTTATTTTCTAGACTCATGTGTATCTTTCCGTACTGGGATAAGTACTGGGCCAATCCCATAGACCTGGGAGTATGTCAGGGATAAGGCACATGATTCATCAAGATGGAAGGATGTAGGAGACTTCTTGGAATACTACAAGGGGAACAACTCTTGCTCAACGATAATAAATCTGAAATGACTCGAGGAGTCATTTCAGGAAGTGGAACTGTAATTAATAAATAGAGGAAGTGGAACTGTAATTAATAAATTATGTACACTTTAAATCATAATTTTGGAACAACGCAATTTCTTTGTATGGATACACAAATACACTAAACATTGTAAGCCAAACTTTTGAGTTATTTTAGAGCATGATGAGTTGATGTGTAAAACATTTATATGGAGTGGAATCTGTGTGACATCATGTAAAAACTTGCATTGTATACTCTGGATTTTGTCAAAACCAAAGCAACATGGATTGCTACACGAAGCAAAAATGTATATTTATGTATTCTTTTTTTTTTTTTAATACTCATCCCTCATGCCATCCAAACAGTCGACTGCTTCAGCATATTGACGAACGCTGGCCCTTTGAGCTAAAAGAGTGCAGCCTGGTGCTGGTTTGTCTGTGGGTGCGCAGCCACACAGCTGTGGTGATGGTGGTGGGGAAAGGATGGGGACGGGGGCGGGGGGGTTGTTGAATGTTTCAGAGCAGGCTTTCTAGTTGGGTGGTCGGTCAGACAAAGTGACGTCTGTGAAGGATAGCCCCCCCCCCCTCACGTGGGTGGCGCTGGAGACAGAGAACCTGCTCCTGTGGGCTCCTGGGGGCCCGGCTGCATAACGTGTCTCCTAATGTGGCGGCGGTGGCAGCAACCTCCCAGCTCCCCAGGCCACTCACGTTTACATTCAGTAACCTGATCGCTGCGCGCCAGATGCTAAAAAGCTAATAGTCTAGACCCCAAGAAGGCATCTGTGGAAAGGACTCTCTCTCTCTCTCTCTCTCTCTCTCTCTCTCTCTCTCTCTCTCTCTCTCTCTCTCTCTCTCTCTCTCTCTCTTTTATGTCAATGTCTTTCTGTCTCTCTTGCATACCATTTTTTAATATGGAATCTCAGTAATTATCTTTAATTATATTAATGTGTGTGTGTGTGTGTGTGTGTGTGTGTGTGTGTGTGTGTGTGTGTGTGTGTGTGTGTGTGTGTGTGTGTGTGTGTGTGTGTGTGTGTGTGTTTGTTAGGGACGTTATGATTCACTGATGCACATGGGTCTCCTTAACCGATCCATATCCACATGTATTGGTTAGAAAAAGTATTCAAACGTTATGCGTCGCAGAATCATTAAAGTTTTGTTGGAGTGATGAGGGTCTTTTCTATTTTGTACCTTTTAAACTTAGTCCTCTAGGCCTACACTCCAAAATGCATCCCGTGATTGATCTGTCGCTTAGTATTACACTTCAACACAGAAAGTGATCCAGAAATCATCTGCGCTGCCCAAAGCGTCTGCGTTCTGTTACAGAATTAAAGACATTTCTAAAGAAAACTGTCTGTTAGGCTGGTGTTGCCAGCCAGCAAACGAAGGCTGGCAACAACAGCATATGCATGTTCAGGTATGTTTTTTTTCTGGACATTTATCATTATGTGCCATTACTGTAACAGTGTTGTTTTACCTGTACTTTTCACTACTGTCTATTCTCATCATATTGTACATTACAACTCAGATTAATTTGCTTTTATTCGAATTTCTTTGTTGGCACATCCATCAGTGCATTGACGGTGCAGTGTGTAGAATTTAGTGGCATCTGTCAGAATTGAAATGGCTGATGATATTCAAAAGTATGTTTTTATTATTGTATGATCCCGTAAAAATAAGAAGCGTTGACTTTTCGTCACCTTAGAATATTTATATCCATTTTAGGAGCTCTTCCACTGACCCTTTTGTTCTTATTATAATCCCTAGTTTACTTGTATGCTATGACCTATAGTTAGACAGACCTGTTCCGGAGGGATTGGTGCTGGAGCAGATGCATGGTATTTATACTGAATTGGTCTATCTAGTCCACAGTAGTCTAGAGCATTTACAAGTGGCCAACAGCAGTATACCTGCCAAATCTGCTTGAGGAGTGTAGTGAGAGGGGAAATTAGAGCCTTTTCTTGGAGCTCATGAGAAAATGGGTTAAACAAGCGGATAATCTGAGTCAGCATGAGATTGAATGTTGCAGATGAGATGTGTTGAGTGAAGGATTTCTAAAGTAGTCCCTGGCGGGAAATTAAAACAGACAGCAGCTTCTCACGCAGACCGACATGCAGCATGATGGATGAAATCGGGTGGGAATAGTAATAATAATAGGTCTAGCTTCATATAGCTTTTGGCCCAGTCCTTACCCTCAATGTGGAGATACTCCTTGACATAGTGTTCCCTCCAAATGAAAAGGTAGGGTAAAACAAATGCTATAAAATGGGGAACACTCCAACTTTTCCAACGGCTTGTACAGACATCTTCAAATTGAAACATCTTAAAAACAGATTTAGGATAGAAATGTTGTATGCACTTATTTTTTAAGATATCATTACATTTGTACATTCTCACGTTGGCTGACATTTTGTTTAATGAAAATTGAAAGGCATTCTGGAATTCTTCTTCTACCTTTTCCTACGACCGGATCCAGCATCTAAATTCGCTCCATTTGTAGGGACATCTGCGATGCCAAAATAGCACAAGTACTACACCTTTAGGTGAAATAGACACAACCTACACTAAACACAGAGGGGAGTGCAGTGGGGTCAGGGGTAGGGACAAACTTGGGACAGGGCCTTTGTCCAATAAGTAGCAAAATCTATTGAGGCTATCTATGAAATAAACACATTTCCAGAAAAGCATTGCATGTAAATAATCTCAGATTTAAACCTACTGACAGAGATCCTTCCCAATCCCAAACAGCAAGAACAGTTAACTGGAATGCATTCATTTACCGAAAATGTACATCTTGTAAAGTTTCTCTCTCTCTCTCTCTCTCTCTCTCTCTCTCTCTCTATATATATATATATATATATATATATATATATATATATATAGACACTAGATCACACTTATTGCTCATCAGTGAATGGCATAATTATACAATGATATCATCAGGAATGAAGCTAGCTATATTTGCCGGCCAACTGTGTGTAACACATCCCTTAGGCGTATAAAACCTTGTCTCCACAACGCATAAGATTATACTAATGGAACTGCAAGATCACAGTTACACACCACCCACCTGCACTTTAGAGGATAAATCATCCATCACTTCCCTTTTAAAACGGACAGAAAATGTATCGTTCCATACACTCTGTCCCTAGCCCAAACAGATGAAGAAGACACTGTCAGCGTAACTCCTGCACTAGACTCACAACAATGTATTGATGTCTTCCCCCATCACCCTCTAAGTGAGTATAAGGTATCCTCGCGCTTCAAGGTTGGCGCCAGCCACTGTCTTCCATGCACCGCAAACCAGAATTAATTGCAAATCAATCGAACAAAGTACAACTGATCAGTAAACCAATTAGTAATTTTAGCCCTTTTCCCAGATTAAGCTTTCCTGGATCTCCTGCTGAATTCTAAAATTCTTCATTTATATCTGCAGGTTGGGTCTGTTGAGTACTGTTGTTTTTGGACTTAAGATGTGCTCACGTTTATGAATATATAGGAGAGGGAGGAAATTCTACAGAACCCAAATGAAACAGATAATGTTTCCCTTACTGCATTTCTAAACGTGCAATAAAAAAGAATGACCCCCACGTGTTGTATCAGATACACATCGTTTGAAATTGATGTGAGCTATACCACGACACAACTGAACCTACAATGTAAGTATTTCTGCTTTAAATCACGGATTGAACTGGTAAATAGAAATTGGATTGATGTATCTTGGTAGCTTATCAGGCAGGCTAAATATGTACCTGTGTCAGTTGTTTCTACAGATAGGAGGCTCAGTCAGACCTAAGTATTTATACTGTCACGTTATAGCGAAAATCACCGCTAAATTCAGCAATACGGCTCCTTGGCCGTAATCATCCCTAATTTCAATGTGCAGAACTTTGATGGTGGCGAGTCGTCCTTTTCTGCAAGCATTTACTCAGCCGAAGGGTGTAATATCAACACACAAAGAGCATGGCGGGAGAACGGGAGTGCTACAACACATCTTCACCAGTAATTTTGCTCTGACAGCTGACAGGTAATTTTCCTGTCCGTCCATTCAGAGGTGGACCAGAGCGTGATTAGAGAGCTACTATTGCGGAGACGTGAATTGTTATAATACCTGCTTTCCTACCTTTCTCCTCTCAAATCAATTGGGTTGTCAGTGGACACACTGACTATTTCAGACTCTGGGCCCCCAGAGGAAATTATTTTCTTTTGAACTATTTAGATTTAGTGGATTACCGTGCTCTTGAACAAGTGCCTCCATATTCAGCATCGGCAAACTGGCAATTGTGGTCATTCCCTCCACTACTTGCCTTTCAGGATTGATGATTTGCCTTCCATCACCAGTAGGCCTATCCACCAGGTTTCCATTGTAGTCCTTATCTTTACCAATAAGAGCATAATATAAAATATGATAAGAAACAATGCCATACAAAGGATTTGCACTCTATTATTATTTTCATAGGGACATCATTGTTTGCACATATAGCTAATATATTAGGTATGCGTATATATGTGTATATGCATCACCCATCTTGATGTTGGTTCCGTTTGTCTTGTTTTTGTCCCTATTTTTAACTATAAGCGTCTACTTATGCATTAGCACTTTGTATTTATTGTATTTATTTATTACATTGTTATTTTTTCTTGTGTCCTTCCATTGCTGCTGGGCTGTTCTGCAACAAACAAATTTATCCTACGGGGGATTAATAAAGTTGTATCTTATCTTATCTTAATAGGTAAGCATTTAAAATAAAGTATTACCTGAGCTTTTTTGATACAAAGAAGCCTGACAAAAATGGGTTTGGTGGACATGGATAATATACAACATTAAATATTCTATTTATAACATACAAAATTGACATGACAAAAGTAGCAAAGAAATTTACATTTCCATAGTTGAGCAACACAACATTGATGACAAACTGGTTTCTCTGGTCAAGATTCAACAGATTATTTAATTCACTAAATTTAAAAAAATGGTGCAGAGGAAAAAATGACTAATACTATGATGCACCATCTTGAGGCAGTACAATGTTTTTGATGTATTCTCTTTACTTAGGGCCAGTGCCTGAAAGGGAAAAAAGGGGGAAAGAGGGGAGCTGAATGGATTCCATTAATTTAATTGAAGCAGCGCCCTGACAAGAGATAAAACATCTTGGGCCCACATCTCTTCAGGCTCTGCGCTGGGCTTTATAGTAACAAGCCGCGGTCCGTAAACAAAGCAAGGAGAGAGCGAGTGCACACAGCCACACTCTATAGAGACTTCAAGGCCATGGAATATGTCAGAGATGGGCTTGAATGGATGCTGAAGAGCCATCCCCTGCTCCCCGAACTCCCCCCACTTTAGTATTGAAGCTGTATTTTGACCATTGTGCCTCTGCCTGCAGAGATCTATTTTTTGATATTGATAGCGAGCTATTTCAGTAGCGGTACCTGTATTAGATTGTGCAGAAGTAGACACTTGAGAGGGAGTTGAGATTTTTATTTTACAGTACAATTTTTTAGACTTTGTTTTTACAATTGTTTAGAAATTGTTGGTGTCCCAATGCCATTAGATTAGATGCGTTAATTACCAATTTATTTCATTAGTGTATGCGGTTGTGTATTTACATGATGACAAATAGAACTGTCAGTCCTCATTTCGGTAAAATAGATGCGATGTAACCAAGACGTGTAAAATTTATGAAATATTAAAATGTGATTGAAGCCTTCTGAAATGGGCCGAATAATAAGTGGGAAAACTGTTGGTCCCTGACAACTCAAAGCTTTAGATATTTCACGTTATTTTTTAAATTTTCCTCACTCTGTATACACTTTTCATTGGGGATGAATAGCAACACAAATCCATCCAGAATCCATTACAAAATAAAGAACTACCTGCAGTCAGATTATGGGCAGTACAATAAAAACAGAATGTACACAATCTCAGCCTTGAGTAGCTGGTGAATGTTATTTATGAGCACGTGCCAAGGTCACAGCCTTTGTCCACTCGTTTTTTTAATGATTTATTTCACCAGCATACGTCCATATCCGTTGAGGATTCAGTTGTGGCATGACCAGAACCCCATGTATATATGCATATCAATCTACACTACACTTACAGGGTCAACAGTGTCACCAGTGCAACAAAAGATGTGGCTACTACGGAAAACATAATTTTAAATGGGCTTCCATTGGAATCCGTAAATAAATGAATGGTTCCATCTCTGATTATTTTATTGCTTTGATATGATTAGTGCGTTCATTAAAATATTTGCATACAGACACAATACGCATTTTTGTTCTGTTGTTTCACAGTCAAATTCAGCTTTTTTATTTAAATATTGTCCTCATTATCACATGATATTACACATTTTCAGCATCATGAGGTTAATCTTTTTTGTAATAAGAACATGGGATCTGAAAAAATATCAAAAAATCCATTGCCAAGTCTGGAGCCATTTCAATGAACAGACATCTTTCAAAAGATTGACTTAAGACTTTATGAAGATTGGTTGATTTAGAAAATAGTTGTGTCAAAAGATGTCTAATAACTTTCAGGGTGATTCCAGACCCAGTGACCAGCTCGCTCTACATTATCCCTTACATATTGATTCATTATTTTGAGGTTTCCAAAATACGTCACTAATTGTGAAAGCAATTTTGAATTATTATTTTTTTGACATGATACACAAAAAGCATCTGCAGGCTGTGTCTCATACTGATACAATGCAACTATATTATCCACAAAAGTAGAAAATTGCCTTTGGCCTCACTTGGCATGTACATAATCACATACACATTACATTACACATAAACACCAAGACACATTAAAAACATTACAAAACAAAGCAATATGGTGCAATAACTGGATAAAACATAACTGGACAAAACCACTGGATCTTGATTTCATGTGATCGAGAGGCAGATGTGACCGTCTGTTTGGGAGACTAATGTGGAAGACATTAGCATGAAGTCTGGCCTTTAGTTGGTAGGCTGAATGACCCATCATTGTCATATTTACAAATAAAGTTATGAAGGATTGATTATGACTGCTGACCAAAGAAGATTGTGAGGCGGCCATTGAAATGCTGCCTTCAATGTGCCAAATATGGAACATATCCGTTGCTGGTTGTAAAGAATGGTAGAAGTAGAAGGCAAATCGACACTCTCAAAACTGTAATCTGTAAACAAATGTGACGTCAAGGAAACATAACATTTTTTAGGATGCACTTGGGATTAAATAGTTGCTGGCACAGCGCCCACTATCAACTGCTTGAAGAAGCAGCAATACGTCAAGTTTGCAACATTTCTGTCTGCCCAAACTAAATGGATGACAGTCATAATTCTCATAATTAAACATTTGAATATGGTTTCGGCATTGAATATTTTTTTTTTAAAGTGAAATGCGCCTTTTATTTTCATAATCTTTGTTCAGTAGTGTATATGAAGTTGAGTTTGTTCATTCTTTATAGTTTTTCAACATTTTCTATTGTGGCCATGGTGATTTATATGGAAACTGCTACCCTGTAACTACTATGGAACTATTAAAGAAAGGACAGCCGACTAAAACATGGCCGCCCATTTATTCCTATGAAAACTGCTCAATGGCACAGGGCAACATCAAGGAGAGATTTGCTTCCGCATCATGGAGGTCTCAAGCCACACCCTAGTGCATGACGTGCCGGATGCAGAATGTTCTCGTTTTCAAGCAATGTTAGCATTGTAGCATCACAAGCGAGAGGTCTGAGCAGTCGCATTGTTTATTGACCATGGAAGTATAAGTTACTAACCCCCCTCTTATTAAACAATTATTATTCATTTTATTATTTTATATTAGTTTGTCACTTTTTGACCTAATAAAGGAAACCACCTTTTATAGACATTTAATTTTTGTATTTTACAGTTTTTTTCAGTTGCTTGAACACTATAGACACATGCTTAGACCAAAGCAACACAACTTGAAGTTTTTGTTTCTATACCTTAAACACATGTAACCATTCCTTAAACAAAAGCGCTGCTTTGCACTTTAGTTGCAATGGTGCAACACACTTGCTCCTTTCTGCAACACACTTGCTCCTGCACACTACACAGTATTTCATACATAAGACACTTAATTCAAAAATGACGTCTCATTGTACCATTGGGAAAACACATCTATTCAAAATCCTAAACACATTGGTTAATTGAGAATACTTACTTGCACACCTTAAAACACTTTCTTCCAAAACTGAACACCAATCAGCCAGCTGCAAAAAGGCCTCAGTTAAGCCATTTTGAGAACTTGCAAGCATGGATGCAGCAAGAGCAAGAGGCAGAGGTAGAGGAGGAAGAGGAGGACAGAGACATAGAGGAGGACGTGGTGGAAGAGGCCGTGCACGGAACATTATTTCCGATGACATAAGAGCAACTTTGGTGGACCATGTCATACTGTAAACCATGGCCTGACTATGAGGGAAGCTGGGCAGAGAGTCCACCCTAATCTAAGCCGTTTCACAGTTTCATCCATAATAAGGACATTCCGACTGGAAAACAGGTATGTCTTCAACTCTCTACTTTCTACTCTACTCAGACTGTATCTAGAGTATTTGCAGTACTGTACCATATCACATGTACTGTATTGCAGGGTGGCTAATGCTCCTTTTTGAACGAAAGTGGTAGTTTTGTGATTACCTACATTGAGATGTTTCAGTACTTTCTATGGTATATACAGTAAAGTACAGTATATACAGTACTGTAAGAAAAGAAGCAAACCAATACAGTAACATTTCGTGATTGCTTTTTTCTATAGAATGACTAGAAGGCCTTCTGGGGGCGGAGACCAACGCCTGTTCACCCAACAGCAGGAACTTGCCATTGTGGACCTGGTCCGAGCAAACAATGCAATCCGTCTCAACAAGCTACAGCAACAAATACTTGCAGATAGAGAAGTATTCAATAACATAGAGCGAGTGAGCATTTCCACTATCAGACGCATCTTGGTAAAGCACCAAATTACCATGAAGCAATTGTACAGGGTCCCATTTGAGAGAAACAGTGTCAGGGTCAAAGGACTTCGACGTGAATATGTACAGGTAAGTGTTACAGTCCTTTACATTTACAATACAGTATTGGTGTCATCCAGTTACAGCTGAATATGTGCCATTGTATCAGTACCACATAGATACATTCAGAGAGGTACCAGGTACCTGTTCGATGGGGGGGGGGGTTCTGTATGTGTAGTACTGTAGTTGAGTGTTTTGAGTAATGCCATCTAAACTATGTATTGCATGTATTTTGTTTTGTTACAGCGCATCTTGGAGATGGATGGAGCTGCACAGCCTCATGAATTTATTTCCATCGATGAGGCTGGATTCAACCCCCCGCAAAACAAGACGACGGGGTCGTAACATAATTGGCCAAAGGGCAATTGTGCAAGTCCCGGGGCAGCGCGGGGGAAATATCTCATTGTGTGCTGCCATAAGCCTTCAAGGGCTACTGCACCATCAAGCAAAACTAGGTCCCTTCAATACCGAACATATAATAACAATTCTGGATGCACTTCACGATGCAGCTGTACAGGACAGACCAGAGCAGCCCAGGTTTGTTGTTGTCTGGGATAATGTTAGTTTCCATGGGGCTGCTCTGGTACGCAACTAGTTCACCAACCATCATCTATTTGAAGTCCATTGCTTGCCCCCTTACACACCATTTCTAAACCCCATCGAAGAATTATTTTCGGCTTGGAGATGGTGCGTATATGACCGCCAATCTCATGCTTGCATGCCTCTTCTGCAGGCAATGGAACAGGCCTGCGGAGACATCAACATAGGGTCAATCCATGGATGGATTAGGCACACAAGGCAATATTTTCCCCGATGCTTAGCGGAAAAAAATATTGCTTGTGATGTTGATGAGATCCTATGGCCAGACCCCAACAGACGGCAGGATCCATAAGCCCACCCATGCACAATTGCCATGTTTTTCTGTGTTCACAGTACAGTAGGGTTTATTTATTTATTTATTTTTGCTCAAACTGTATTTACTGCACTGTAATGTACAGTACTGCAATGTACAGTATTTTGTATTTATTTTGGTTGTGGTGAAAACGTGCCCTCTGTGGAACTGAATAAAAACAGTGAACATGAAAGACTGCAGTGTTTTATATAAAGTAGACCAGTGGGTTGCTGCTGATCTGAAAGTGTATTCATATGATGCAAGTGTGTTTCATTTTGACATCAGAGTGCCATTTTTACAAAGAATTGTTAGGTTTCGATAGCCGAGTTTCAATTTGACATAGATGTGAATGGTTTATTTCCCAGTGTTGTGTCTTCTTTGCTTGTGTGTTGAGTTTTGACACAACGAGCCAAATTTTGCAAAATGTGTTCAAGCAATTGAAAAAAACAAACGAACTGTAAAACAAAAATCATAATTACCACTCGAGCACGAGAGGTTATCGGAGCCGTGCACTGAGCCGGATGCCTGGCCGAAACAACATTTGTTCCACTACGACTCCTTTCAGCGGCCACCTCTCCTTCTCCTGCAAACAACGGCTAATGAAACGCTTGAGGAGGCGTTTTGAAAAGAGAAAACATACATTTTATTAGTAGATGGTAAAAAGATAATTATGAGCCTTTAATTGATATTCAGACATTTTTTGCGGAGACACATTCCTGTTCCCCACTTGTATTGGAGTGTAACGGCGACATCAACTTCCGGACCTCCATGAATTGAGGGACCCGTCCAAAGCCCGCTAAAACAGCTGCAATACCAGGCTTGGCCGCTGAGCACTGGTGGATAGCTCAGCGGCTTAGTAATTACACAGCTTTCAGAGGAATACCAACTTTGGGTACCTGGCTGCAGTGACATTTTGATGCCATGGGCTTAATCACTTGTACGCACATTTAGTCATGTGCACATATTGGGACTTAATTCACCATCAGTGATTATAAAAGTATGCAGCTTACACATGTGGCTGAGAATTTAAGGCTATAGCCCGACTACGCCCATGCCCTGACTACTTCCACCCAGAAAATACTCACACATTCACAATATTAGACATAAACTAATCAAATAAAGGACATACAGGTTTATTCAGTGACGAAAGTGAAAAACGTGTTGTTAGGAACCCAAGGACATGTCAGACTATTAATGTGGGGCTCTGGCCTAAAATAAAGTGTTGTACAAAATAGAAAGTGTACAAAATAGCATTGCATTAACCTACAAACTAAACATCATATACATAACTGAATGAAAATGAAATCCAAATTTCTCTCTAGAAATATTATCAAAATGCATGACAAAACTATTAAAAAAAAAGGTCAATAGGTGCGCTATACCAGCTGGACTAGTCATATTACTTGTTTTTGGTCATATTGACAAACAGATATCCAAACAAAACCGGCCAATAGGAATCTGAGCATCAATTAGAGTTGGGGGACTTCACTTGATGTAATGTCACGTATAAACAACATCATAGAGTTCATGTTTCTGAATAACTAACACAAACAAGGCATCTCTTTCCAGAGCGTATTTTCTGCAGTAGGCTTATTTAGGAACTCAAAATACATTGTGATTGGAACCAATGAGGGACGTCCATGATTACAACAACTTATTCCTTGTGTCAAATAATTTGAACAACTTCATTTTATGTTCCCAGTGGCCTCAGGTCTCGTGGTGCCTTTGTTGGTTGCTCTTAAGTGTAATTTACTGTGCATCATTGCTAAGAGTTACACAGCCTTCAACACTTTGATATCCTTATAAAACGTCTATTGTTAATGTACCAGGTCCTACTTTACTGTTTTGTGTAGTATTTCACTTTGCCGTGGCATAACTCCATTTCTGTAGTTATAATGGGGTGGAATAGGAGAGTTTGTCTTCACATTGCTGTAGCATCAACCATAAGTATCAGATATTAGTTGAATTCCCATGTGACAACAGGGGTTTGACTCAGAAACACTTATTATTACATTTTTGCAATGTTCTTGCGGTGTTTTAGGCTGTATACTAGTACTATAAGCAATGGACACAGGTACCATAATGCTAAAGTCTTAAACATGCCATCAAGTGTTAAATAACAGCTCTTGTTATTAACATTCTTATTATCATATGTTGGCATCCATAAATGATTGAATTTACAATGATAATATGTATGTTAGGTGAAGGTTTTTGGTTTGTTTTTACCGATTGGTTAATGGTCAAAAATGTATTTACGACTGTAATCCTAGACTTGTGTGAGCCCAGAATATACATGCATATAATATGCATGTGTATATACGTCTCAGATCCAGGGATGCGTTGAGTAACTGTGTGGGCTCAGCGCTCCACTTAAAAACCATAAATGCATCATTTTCGTCCACTTGCTCGATGCGATTGAGAAGGTCTTAAAATGGCTCTGAACATAATACTATTTTGTGATCATTTGGCTCTCAGTCTCCTCGAAGGAGTAACTTAAGAATAATGTAGTGGATCGATATTGAAACAATATAATCTTTTTTTGCTGCCCACCTACACTTTCTTAGGTTATTGATATCCTAATAATTCCACACACAGGTTTCAAAATGGATTCCTAAATATGGATTCCTTGAATGGTAATACGGTAAAGAAGAAAAAAAATTGGCCGCCTAGTTTATGTTTTTTTTAATGATCCAAAGTAAGCATGCTTGTCTGTCTGTCTGTCTGTCTGTCTGTCTGTCTGTCTGTCTGTCTGTCTGTCTGTCTGTCTGTCTGTCTGTCTGTCTGTCTGTCTGTCTGTCTGTCTGTCTGTCTGTCTGTCTGTCTGTCTGTCTGTCTGTCTGTCTCTCTCTCTCTCTCTCTCTCTCTCTCTCTCTCTCTCTCTCTCTCTCTCTCTCTCTCTCTCTCTCTCTCTCTCTCTCTCTCTCTCTCTCTCTCTCTCTCTCTCTCTCTCTCTCTCTTTTTCTGTTTGTCTCCTTAAGTCTAACAATATATTTATGAATTTACTTTGTTAAACTTTTTCATTTCAGGGCTCATACGTCGACTGCCAGTCGAGACATATAGCTGTTGGTAAAGAGTAAGCAATATGTCATTTGCTGCATACATATTCTTTGTGCACATAAACTCCTGCATATTTTCTCTGCATCCAAACCCCACTCGATTGCCACATCAGGTCACATGCCAACCCAGTCTCATGGAAATACGTGACACTGTCACGTCACGACATTAAATCCATTCATTCGTGATCTGGGAGTCGGACACGTAATTTCAATTTTTTCATGCCAAAAGCACAAATTTCAAACTCATTCTAAAAAGAAGAGATGAAGCAGCTATACTTTTCCGTTGCGGTTTGCCTACAGAGCAGCGCACCTGCATTAAATATATCCGTGAATTGTCACAATTTCTCAGAATCAAAGGTGAAAGTAGAAACGGGTGGCCAAAAGCTGTCATATTGTTAGAAATGTGTGCTTTTTGGCACGAAAAAATTGAAATCACGTTTCCCAGATGACGAATGAAAAGATTAAATGACGCGACAGTGTCACGTATTTCCGTGAGACTGGGTTGCACGTGCTGTTCCACGAACAATGGAATAATGTAACAGCATTCCTTTTCTTTTGAAGTTGAACATGATTACACTGTTTTGAAAAGCCCCACACACGTATCCAAAAAATTATACTGATTCTATCACCAATGCAAACATTAGACTTAGATTGCAACCGCTGGGGTGAGCTGATTATTCTTATCCTAATATTATATCCTGGCATCTAATATTGCATGAGAATGTCAAGCCTGCTCTCCCTGTTCCGTCTCGGCAATGTTTGTTTTCCCACATTAACAATGTTCTTATTGGTCTCTGTCTGGATACTGTGGGAAAATAATGTGTCAATAGATATGATGTTAGCTCTCAGCTAGCCAGCTAGCCGGGAATGAGAACCTCTTTTAGTTGGGTTAGAGCTGTGCCACATGGGGCGCACCGGTGGCTCATCGGGTAGAGCACATAGCATTAAGGCTCAGTCTTGATACAGCAACCCAGGTTCCATTCCTGCCCGTGGTCCTTTGCTGCATGTCCTGCCCTCTCTCTCCGATACATTCTTGTCTATCTAACTCTATAATAAAGCATAAAAATAATTCAAAACTTAATTGTAGAAAAGAGTTGTAACACATATCTCACGCTCACAGGGGCCTCCAACTCACGCATAAACCACCTTTTACAGCAAAGCATTCTTTATGCCCAAACTTCTTATTTTTTTTAACCTCTTCTCATCTCTCTGACTGAAGACGTCAGATCATAGATTTAATGTGTGCGAACCACAGTGTGCCCACAGTCGTTTGATTTCTGGTGACCAGTGTAATAGCTTTCTAGTCGCACCCTTTTGCCCACATGTTTGAGGTCTGTTACTGGCTTGGGTGTCTCAAAGCAGTTGTGTCTGTGGTGTTGTGTAAACGCTCCAGTGTTCTTCTCATAAGCATTATCTGATCCACAGGTAATTTGGCCCACATAGCTGAATGAGATTCCGAAAGAGATAACCATGGAAACAATGCATAAATTATATTTCTTAACTTAAGAGACATCCGTGGAAACAATGCATAAATGATATTTCTTTACTTAAGAGATATCCGCGGAAACAATGCATAAATTAGATTTGTGTTTAGACAGCGGTCACCACACACAGGTGTGTACGTGTGTGCATGTGCCTGTGCGTGTGTGTGTGTGTGTGTGTGTGTGTGTGTGTGTGTGTGTGTGTGTGTGTGTGTGTGTGTGTGTGTGTGTGTGTGTGTGTGTGTGTGTGTTCGTGTGTGAAACAACCGCAGTGTTTAGGAGTAGTTTCCTGGGTTATATGACACAATACTAGTGTTCTATCTGACTGGGATCATGCTATCGTTTACCACGTGTCAGTCTCAAGCAGTCAACAGCTCTGCAGTATCTGTGCCTCCATGCTACACATAATAACAATGTCCAATCCACTTCAAAACCTGATTTTGGCAACACAAATTGTATTCACATAATTTAAATAAAGAATAACCTATTAATACAGTTTTTTAGTTTACCAACACAACAGTAACCAAAATAAGACAAAAAGACAAAGATACAAAAATAACATTTTGGACTTGCTACCTGTTTAACTATGTAAGCAAAAATAAAAAAACACAGCCTTATCTGGATAATTTACAAACTACATTTTCCAGATAATTCTAATTTTGTACAGAATTTCCAAAGCTTATGTTATTTTATTTTTTTATCTAAGGTTCCTCACTGGCTGAAAACACTGTGGTCCCCTATTCTACCTGGGGTACACACATAACAAAAAAACAACATAATACATTTGTGTAAACAAAACCAATGAATGCAATAACTTTCAGTGGAAATTGAGATAACAGCAAATGTAAATGCATTCAGATGAACTCCAATACCGTACCTGCAGCTTCCATTCAGATACCCAATAAAAAGGCATGAGCATTTGCCATACAAACTGACAAAAATTGATGTAATAGTAATGACTCATTCCCCTTTAAAGTAGGATTTCACAAACCAGCTGAACAGTATCCTGCATCTCCTCTACAAGGTCTGTGCGATTGTGTTGTGTGTGATTGTGTTGCGATGTGGACCCCTGTCAGACTTAATCACCAGGAGTGGTGGAGGAAAGACCAGCTTTGATTAAGGCCAGCTTACTGATCAATAAAGACCTTGAACTTGTATAAGTCACCGCTAGCCACTCACAATATTACAGCTAGTGGAAGCCTACAATCTCTACATGTTCATGCACACGCATATAGAATCACACACTCGCTCGCTCGCATGCACGCACGCACGCACGCACGCAACCACGCACACACACACACACACACACACACACAAACCTGCACTCACACACACAGACAGACACACACACACACACACAAACACACACACACACACACACACACACACACACACACACACACACACACACACACACACACACACACACACACACACACACACAGACACAAGCCACACAGGCACACACACATACACGTACACCTACACACACACACAATCGTGGACACATGGAGTGACCATCGTGGAGTAACCTCCACGATGGTCACTCCCCCTCACCTCACAGCAGCTGAACAATCCTCACTAAAGGTGAAGCCAGTAGTAGAGGTTAAGACTGGTTTAATCTTCAAAAGACGAATACATCTACTTTTGAACAACTTCGACTTCAATTCTATCTCCTCAAAGATCTTGGATGGTTCTCACATCTTTTGATTTTTGGTGGATTAAGTTTCTCACTATCCTCAATCAGCCTTGCTGGTTTGCCTGCTAGCTAATAGCAGCCGGCTTCTACCAGGCCCAGGCTACAGCAGTGACCAGTTACCATCAGGCTCTGGCTCCAACTTAAGCCAGCTACCACCAGGCCCAGGCTCTAGCTTAAGCCAGCTACCACCAGGCCAAGGCTCTATCTACCACCAGGCCCAGGCTCCAGCTACCACCAGGCCCAGGCTCTAGCTTCCACCAGGCCCAGGGTCTAGCTTCCACCAGGCCCAGGCTCCAGCTACCACCAGGCCCAGGCTCCAGCTACCATCAGGCCCAGCAACAGTCAGCTACCACCAGTCCCAAGCACTACAGGTACAAAGTTTTATTTAATTACTTTTGCTGTCAAATCAATCCGTCAACATGGGCCCAAAAACAGCCCAACAAGATGAGGAACCTCTGACATTAACCACTGTGCATGAGTTGCTTGAGCAACAAAAATCTTTTTTTAAAGACCTGGGGCCGTATTCACAAAGGATTTTAAGGCTAAAAGTAGGTCCTAACTGGCGAATTTATGAGTAACTCCTAAAAAGAATGGGTGTGTCACTCTTAAATTTAGGACTCCTAACTTTTTTCACTAAGAGCAATTCACAAAGTATTTTAGGCCTAAAAGTAGCACCTAAGTCTAGGAGAGCTTAAAAGTCCTCAAGAGGACTCCTAACTCAGTAAGACCTATTCACAAAGAATCGTAAATGCCTGCGAGACGAAATGTTAGATTATTCAACTTGTTGTGGAGTTAATGCGTGATGCAATAACATCCCTGACTAACAGGAATAATCAGATTAGTCCCGAAATAAAATGTTTGGCCACACTACGTTATTTAGCAACAGGGGAAATGCAACTTTGCAATGCCGACGATTTAAAATTATCGCAACCATCAGTCAGCCGTGCCATAAACTTTCCTATGGAGATTCAACAATTACACAGGATCAAAGCCAACTTCATGGCAATTGCAGGTAGGCCTATGCCCGGTGTGGTCGATGCTATTGACGGGACGCACATAAAAATAATTGCGCCATCAAAAGACGAGGACGTGTTCGTCAATAGGAAGAAAGTGCATTCCATCAACACGCAGGTTGTTTTTGATGCAAATTTTAACATAGCCTACTGGATGTTGTTGCAAAGTGGCCTGGATCTTCAGCTACCCATGATTCGTGCATTTTAATGGTGAGCGGTCTGAGGCAGCTTTTTGAGATGTACCAGTTGGGTGTCACTTGCTGGGTGACAGCGACTATCCATGCAAGACGTGGCTCTAGACACCCTACCTCAATCCACAACCGGGAGCACAGTTAAAGTAGGCCTATAACATGCAAATGATTACGCAGATTACGCTTAGTCCTATGCGTAAAACACATCGTATTGGCTCTTTGACGCCTTTTATTTGTTGAATCCATATGTATTATTGTTTACTGATTTCTTCCATATATGCTAGAGCACACAAACATACACGAAATGTTGTGGAGAGAGGAATTGGGCAGATGAAACATCGGTTTCATGTCCTCCACGGCGAAATACGCCTCACCCCAGAGAGGGCAAGCACAGTAATCACTGTATGTGCCATTCTACACAACCTCTGCAAGCGGAGGAACATTCCACAGCCAGACGATGATGATGATGATGAGTGGACAGGCATTTAGGAATCACTATGAAAACACATTTTAGGTAAACACCTTGGCACAAATCAGTCAACACTTGGGTAGTTCATAACATTTATTTTCTTTTAAATTTTACGTATTTTTATTGTTTGCTTTCTCCCTCTCTTGAACGTGCAGGCTACAACGTCATTATCGTGGTCTGCACACATTTGTCATCATGCGTGTATTCTGCTAACTGCACTATAACTACTTAATAGGAATTAATTTCTAGCCTAGGCTATTTCCTTGTTTTTCGGTGATTCAGTGGGCTCGTCTGAACAACCAATCACCGAACTGACCGCTTCTAAACTCGTGCACGAGAATTGACGTAATCCATAGCAACGGCGCGTCACTCTTCACTCTTTGTGATTTATCCTTATTAAGAGTAGGTCTCAGCGGCTTTGTGAATAACTTCTAAGAAAAAACTCCTACGTAAAATGTTTTAGCGCGAGTTAGGAGCACTCCTAGCGGTAAGATAAAATGCTTTGTGAATACGGCCCCTGAAGGATAAACATTATAAAAACATTATAAAAACTATCCCTCATTCCCCCCCTTCCTCAGTAATTTTAAGGCGTGAAGGTGTCAAGAAGCCTTCTACTTTGGCTGGCTCAACTGGGACAATTGCTGGCTCAATTGAGGGGAGGGGGCTGATTTTTCAGGCATTGAAATGCTCATTATGTAGGAGTAGGCAATTGTATCAGTGGCCACATCAACACAGATGACAAAACAACTGTAAACTGTCATACAATTGTTAATCAACTATTAATATATAATCCATCACTGTATTACTAATTATAATACACACGCCCAGGGCCGTCGGACTGCGGGGACAAAGGGGACAGTTGTGGGGGGGCCCAAGGCAGAGGGGGGGCCCATGACCCAAAAAAAAAAAAATATATATATATATCTTACCTTACCCCCCCCCCCCGTCCGTCCGTCCGTCAACAATCTGGCGCAGGGGGTCCATCAGTACCTATAGTATAGGGGCCCAGGATTTGGTGCTACGGCCCTGCACACGCCTATCGTGGCCTATCTAACCAATATATTATTTTAGGTAGGCCTATGTTTTTATTATACTGACGGACGTCTATTTATTCTGTTCAATGAGATGTTAACTGATAACATAGGCTTTTGGTTGTGGTAGCAGTCATGTTGACAATGGCTGGCTGCCACAGGTCGCTCATTCAGCCATATGGTTGGTTGCAACCTATTTGCCGCAAAAAGGGTCGCGACACTTTTATGGTCGCAACCTAGTCGGTCAGCCTGCCAGAGCCAGCGGCCAGTGGCAGCCAGCGGCCAGTGGCAGCCAGCGGCCAGTGGCAGCCATCGGCCAGTGGCAGCCAGCGGCCAGTGGCAGCCAGCGGCCAGTGGCAGCCAGCGGCCAGTGGCAGCCAGCGGCCAGTGGCAGCCAGCGGCCAGCCGTCTGGCCTGTCGTCGCAGCCAGCCAGCCAACACCAGCCAGTGTCACAGCCCGTCATTACGTTGTATAATTATCATGCAATAGTACTAAATCATACTAAAATGTGAAAATGAAAGAGGCCGAAGTTGGACTAAAAGAGCAACAATCGATCTGACCGTGGAGAGAATCAATCACACAACCCCTTGATTAAAACAATAGCATCACTACCACTTGCACCACTGTGGCTTATATATTAAACACTGTTACACTTATAGAAGTATATTACACTATAACTTTCTTCATAGGATATTTTATTCGTCTTTGACATTTAACAAATCAATAGGCTATAAATATAATCAATACAAATTTTTACACATCACTGTATTACAAAGTTAATTTAAAATTAATTAAATATAGATGGATAGACCAATAGGCCTATTTATTTATCTATATTATAAAGAGGCCTATTGGTCTATCAATGTGTAAGCTATATATTATTGTGTGTACGTTTTTATTACACTGACGCACGTATATTTATTCTGTTCAATGAGATGTTAACTGATAACATATAGGGTTTTTGTTATGGTAGCAGCCATGTTGACAATGGCTGGCTGCCACAGGTCGCTCATTCAGCCATACCTCTGGTTGGTTGCAACCTATTTGCCGGTCGGTCAGCCTGCCAGAGCCAGCGGCCAGCGGCAGCCAGCGGCCAGCCGGCTGGCCTGTCGTCGCAGCCAGCCAGCCGATACCAGCCGATACCAGCCAGGTGTCGCAGCCCGTCATTACGTCGTATAATTATCATACGATCGTACTAAATCATACAAAAATTTTAAAATGAAAGAGACCGATTGCGTCAGTAAGTTTGTCTAAAAGAGAAGAAATATATCTGACCGCGGGGAGAATCTAACAACCGCCTTCTTGATTACTAACCTAGCGTCACTACCGCTTTTACCACTGTGTCAATTACCTCTAATTATTGCACTTATATTAACCTATATCACTCTAAAACGAAGAACTTTGTACATAACATACCTTATTAGGCTTAATGACATTTAACAAAACAAACAGGCTATATATAATATCTAAAATACATTATTTGAATACGCCCCAAATTACAACTAATATATCACTCTATAACAAATAACTTTCTGCATAATATACCTTATTAGGCTTACTGTCATTTAACAAAAACAAATAGGCTACATATATAATATCTAAAAGACATCATTTGAATCCGCCCCAAATTACAACTAATATATTTTATTGATAGGCCTACTGATAGACCAACGATTTCATCATTTTAAACTGTAGGCCTACTTCAATATAAAAATATAAAAATTCAACTGTCGCAAAAAACCCAGTAATAACATGCAAATTAACTGATAAACGACCGCACATAGATTTTGAGCGACCAAGCCAGCCAGCGACCACAGCGACTGATAGCAGCCAGACGAGCGACCTACGTCGCGACCAATGCGACCTACGACGCGACCAATGCGACTTACGTCGTGACGCACGTTGTTGGCCACTCAGAGAGCTCGGCCTTCCTCCTTTTCTCCCCAGTTAAAGTAAGTGTTTGTCTTATACAGTAGGCTTACTTGAGTATAACAGCACTTGGGTTAGTAAACAAATCACAACCACCAACATGAATTTGAAGTTTGATTAATGAAAAAATATGAACTATTTACAAAAATAAAACGTGAAGTGTGCGTTTGCTAGAGTCAAAATAGTCAAAGCTCATCTTGAGCATCTACTGTCTCCTGGTAGCCACGGTACTGCCCACCTTGTGCTGGGTAATTAGCTCTGATGGCCTGGACAACACAGGAAGCCGATACTTTCTAAGAAAGAGAGAGAACAACATTAGCAAAGCAAGATAAATTATGCCTTGAGTAGCCTATACAGCATTACACAGACTTCAAGTTAACGTAACGTAGCCTATGATCTGCCAATAAGATCTACTTTCGGATAGCTTCATCTTCACATTCCCCGGGACTCAAAACTATTGTAGACAGACAGACTCTTGTTCTGTGTCCATTGGCGCACAGTGAGAGAACAGGCACCACCAATCCGCCCCAGCTCGAGCCATTGCGGGCTCCTCGTCTGTGGCAGGCAGGTCGTCTGCCTCGGCTTTAGCAGCGGCAGCTTCAGCCACCTCCTGTTACTCCATAGCCCTCAGCTGCTCGTCGCTATATTGTGGCTCATAAAGGTAGCCACGAACATCCGTTTCTACCAAAACGTCTTCAAAATCCCAATCCTCCATATCGTGTCCGTCTGCGTATTCAGTACCTTCGGCCATGTTTTCTGCAGGTGAAGTCTAACGCACTGGCACTGATCTGTGATAGGTCTGTTAGCACATTAGGTCCCACCCCCTATGGGCGGGTTTGAAAGGGTGGGACTAGTGCTTGTAGTCTCAATAGAAATCCGCCCTCTTGTATTTCCTACTGGCAATGACGCAAAATGACGATTTTTGTGTCTTTGCCAGAAGGAAGTGTAAGAGGTAAATACGGATTTCTCCCTTCTCAGGGGAAAATGAGATAGTGTTGCATGACCATTCAAAAGTATGACTGGGTTTCTAACAATGCAAAGCTTAATGCAAATGGGTGGATGGTTCCTTTAAGGTATGGTTACATGTGTTTAAGGCAGACCTGGGCCCGCGAAAGATTACATGATAATTAGAAAATAAAACATATTTTCTAATTATCTTATGGGTGGACTAAAACTGCATTGCTTTTATTTTGAAGCCCATTTATTCTCACAGTGCACTCAATCATGCACGTCAACTGTGCACGTGAAATGCGTCTGATTGACAACCTGTCTTCCTTCCGTGTCACCCCTGAACTGTTACCTTCCTTGTCACCCGGGAAAAATGCGAAAATGTCGGCTCATGCCAAAAAGAGGAAAGTGGATGCCGAATGCAGAACTTTTAAACAAATATGGACTACTAATTTTTTCTTTACTAAAGTCAAGGGTTAACCTGTGTGTTTGGTTTGGGGGGAGCATGTCGCCGTGTTTAAAGGCACCCAGTGCAACTTTCGAGGCTTAAAAATAAACATTCAATTTCTAGTCTTTTTTACACGCAGTAAGTTTCAATAACTCCATACCATTACATACCGACATTCAAGCAGCAAAGATGAGACGTCGTTGTGTGGTGAGAACTGATAGAAAATCGATAACAACAACAATGCCGCCATTTTCTTTATTTTTTGTAACCTACAATAAATAAAGGAGGCTTCCAGTCAATGGAAAAATGGCTTCTCCCCACCGGCGATTGTTGTTGTTTACGATTTTCTATCAGTTCTCACCACACTGCGACGTCTCATCTTTGCTCCTTGAATGTCGATATGTAATGGTATGGAGTTATTGAAACTTACTACGTGTAAAAGAGACTAGAAATTGAATGTTTATTTTTCATTGAATGTTTACATAAAGTTGCACTGGGTGCCTTTAAAGAGTACAATTTGAAACGGCATTACGAGACGAAACATGCCGAAAAATTATGCCGAACGAGCACGGACATCCACAGATTTACTAGCAAAGTTTAAAAACAACAAGGCTGCTTTACAAAGCTGCATGCAGCCAGAGATGCAGCGACCAGAACCAGCTTTGTGATAGCCCACAAAATCGCCCAGAACAGTAAGCCATTCTCGGTGGGGGAGTTTGTGAAAGAGTGCATGGTCGAGTCTGATGCACTGCTATGCTCAGAGAAAAAATAAGTGTTTGAAAACATCCCGCTCTGCCGCCGCAACGTGACGAGAAGGGTGGAGGACATAACAGAGAATCTGGAGTTCCAGCTGCAAAGTGAAGTGGGAAGCTTCGACTTTTTTTCTTTGGCTTTGGATGAGAGCTGTGACATCCGGGACACAAACCAGCTGCTCATATTTCTCCGGGGATAACGCGCGACTTTAAGCTTACGGAGGAGCTGGCAGCAGGACGGCCAATGAAAGGAACCATAACGGGGAATGATCTGTTCACCGAGGTAGACACATGCATGGACAAACTGGGACTCGAATGGGAAAGACTTGCAGGTCTCACTACGGATGGATGTCCGAATTTGACAGGGAAAAATGTTGGGCTTTTGAAAATAATGCAAGATAAAGTGAGTGAACTCAACGCAGAGCAGAAATTGGTGTTTATACATTGTATTATTCATCAGCAAGCATTGTGCAAGTCAGTGCTAAAACTTAGCCATGTGGTTGATGTTGTTGTTACAACAGTTAATTTCATCAGAGTGTGAGCATTAAATCACAGGCAGTTTGTTTCACTATTGGAGGAGCAAGAGAGCGAACATGGTGATGTCAGGTACCACACAGCTGTCAGTTGGCTCAGCCTGGGCAAAGTGCTAAAAAGGTTTTGGGATCTGAAATCAGAGATAAAAGAGTTTTGTGAGATGAAAGGCAAAACCATCCCAGAGCTGTCTGATAAGGACTGGATGGCAGATTTAACATTTGCTGTTGATGTGGCTGCAATGATGAATAAACTGAACACACAACTGCAGGGCAAGGGCCTTTTTGCTCATGAAATGCATAGCCATTTGAAAGCCTTCATGACAAAGATGCAATTAATTTCAAGGCAACTTGGCAGCAACAATCTCAAACAAATGAAAACCCTGCAAGAAGTCAAACCATCAGCTGATCACCGGCACAGGTACTCATCCATTTTAAGAGTACTGCATGATGAATTTTCAAGGCGTTTTCAAGATTTCAAAAAGGTTGAGGATGAAATGCAGCTGGTTTCCTCTCCCTTTACCTGCAGTGTTGATAGTGCACCCACTGATGTTCAGCTTGAACTCATGACCTGCAGTCTGATTAACTACTGAAAGAGCACTTTAAGTCAGCATCACTGCTAGAGTTCTACTCTGCTCTCAAGGAGGAGAACTTTCCAAACATGAGGAGACATGCTCAGAAGATGTTGGTTCTCTTTGGATCCACCTACATATGTGAACAGACATTCTCTGTCATGAAGTTTACCAAATCCAGGTACAGATCCTCTCTCACTGATGAACATCTGTCAGCTGTGCTTCGCATCTCCACCTCAGACATTCAACCTGACTTTGATGGACTTCTTAAAGCTCAACAGAGACTGGATTTCTCACACTGAATGAAAAAAAAAGAACTGAAGAACACTAAAATTTGGAAAGATAATAAGTGAAATGGGACACTTGACAACCTTTTTTTTTTTGCACAGTTCTGAAAACATTAAATGTTTAATATAGGCAAAAACTGGGACACTTTTCTTTACATGTGACATGTGACATGTCTTGTGACATGTCAGTGACATGTCTTGTTTATTTTGGCTACAAAGATGATGTGATGTCTTTAGAAAGCTAAGAAAATCCTTGTTTCAATAATATATGAAACTCAAAATGCCCTTTGTTATTAATGTGACTGAAAATGAGTCAAATGTTTCACATTTTGTTAATCAGTTTGGAAATTCTATTTGAATAAATGATATTTTTGAAAGCTAACCACAACTTTTAATTGCCAAATAATAACATACACTCTTACCAGCGGTCAAAACAATGCCATTTACTGCTTTTTATATAGAAATAAAATGTATATTATGCATAATTGAGTTCGGCATTTTGGCCCGGCCCTCCAAAATATTTTCAGTTGCTCATTTGGCCCCCTGGGAAAAATAATTGCCCACCCCTGGTTTAAGGTATAGTAAGAAAAACTTCAAGTTGTGCTACTTTGGTCTAAGCATGTCTATAGTGTTCAAGCAATTGGCAAAAACTGTAATATCGCAGATGTACCAAATAGGAAAGCTGTGTGTTTTGCAAATCAAAGCTCTTTAATCCTGCCTATGAAATAGTTGATCAGGCCCATATAGTCACCCGGCGTGGCTGTGGGGCCTGCAGGTTAAAGGACCAGTCTCCTCCAGAGCTCTGCAGTGGCTGCTGAGGGGAGGCAGCACGTGGCTGTGGGGCCTGCAGGTTAAAGAACATGTCTCATCCAGAGCTCTGCTGTGGCTGCTGAGGGGAGGCAGCACAGCACAGGGTCCAATGCAACGCATCAGGGCACGTTCTTCTCTCGACACCGCCAGTGTCTTAAAGTAACAAAAAATGCTTTCATTGATTGAATGCACATCTAAAAAGCCACCCTCGCCCCCTGCCCGGTCTGAAAAAAAAGGAAAGAAATAAAAGACTGAGTGTTTTGTCAGAGGTGGCCGGCACCTCTGACATCGCTTAATACTGCCTGACGGATTCAATCTGCTTGAGCCCATCACCGAGGGGACACCTGCCACTCAAACGCTGGAGCACTCGAGAGAAGAGCCGCGGATTATGGGCTATTGGCCTGCATCACACACACACACACACACACACACACACACACACACACACACACACACACACACGCACACAAATACACACAAACACATGCACTAAACACACAAGGAACACCCCCACACACCCACAATACACACATGCAATACACAAATGAATGCAGGTTAGCTGTAAAAACAGGAAAGAGAAAACATATTGGGGTCATCCAAGCCGGTTTACTCCTCTTCAATCACCCATTTCTGCAGGAAGGGCTTTCTGAAGGCCCTTTCATCTCCCTATAAAGCCTCTCTACCTGGACTCTGAGAGCACACAATTCATCTCTTGGAGAAAAAGTCAAACCGTACTGAAATAAAGTGGGTTACAGTTACTCTTAGTTACTCTTATTGATAGTAGAAGAAGTACTAGTAGTAGTAGCAGTGGTAGGTAGTAATGTGATACAAGTAACACAAATTAGTAAAAAAGTGTTTTTTTCGGGTTACAAGTACTTTTCATGTTCCTTTTTTAAGTCTGTAATTTTACTCTTACTCGAGTTAATATTTGTTTTAGAATTCTACTCTTTACTCAATGACATTTTCCATTGTGCCTTCATTAAAACGAGTATTTGGATAAACACATTATCTTCGATACTGTAATACAAGCGTACACGTTAGCGACGCGCCCTCCCTAGGTTGCAACATTGTTGATTCCATAGCCGAGGAGACGACCGTTACGTTGGGACTGAGGACTAGAAACGCCATGGATGCAGACGCGCAGGAAGATAATTTCGGCAGGGGGTTCAGGGTTACGGTCCATGTAGAGTTTATATAATTCTAAAGATACTATGTTACACAGGCTCTGTATTCTGCAGACCGCTCTAGAAAGTGTTCGTCGTTGTTGTGTCTGGCTGTGAGTGTGCGTGCATGCTATATATGCGTATGGATCGCAATCGCATGAAGACTACTAATACTTAGTAGTAGTAGCAGTAGCAGTAGCAGTAGTAGCAATAGTAGTATTTGAAGTAGTAGTAGTGGTAGTAGTAGTAGTGCTAGTATTTGTAGTATTCTTTGGTGTTTTAAGCATCTCGTCCTTTAACGTTAAGTAAGCTAATGTGGAATATCACAAGCAGCAGATTCCAGGCCATTTCTCTGGAGCCGCAATGAGCAACATCTTCAGAAGACCATAGGAAATATAACTTAAAGTGCTAAGAGTGTGTACGGCTCCCCATTTCACACATAAACTGGTCAAGTAATACGACACTTACCCAAATCTTGAAAACCAATCAATTGAAATGTCATATATCATTTTATAAAGACCTTGACTAATGACTATAATGACAAGTTGGGTACTTCATTTTTATTCCATTTAATTTCAATATAATGTTTAATTATTAATTTATATATTTGCAATTAGTTAATCAGTACAGAAGTGCCGGTCTCAACGAGCCAGGACATTATTAATTTTCTTCCTTTCATACATATATATCGAATGTCTGTTGCCTCAGTAAAGTAACAAGACCGGTAGCTGTATGGCGGCATTAGGAGGCCTATTACAAGGACACTTCACATTTCACACAGGTGCCCGCTGGGTCAACGGCTCCAGTGATAAACCACTTGAGCGCCACATTGATTCCTCCTGGTCAAAACAATGAACTAAACTAGGAACGTCCTTCCAGAACCTGCTATCGACAACCCTCCGTCCTCACTGGTCATTAGAGAGGAAACGTCTATCACTTTGTCTCACAGTCTGCTTGTCAATCGCAGCCCCCAAAATACTCTGATAAAGCCTGCGATAAGCATGCCCCATGTTTTGTACATCCCTCTGAGAATGGCTCTGAGAAACCTTCTCCTTTGGCAGTGATGAGGGAAGAGGATGGAGTCTACAATGAAGGAAGTGAAAGGATAACAGCAGCAGAGCCATGTCGACTACAATGAGTCCCAAAACAGCCTTTGGGTTGGGCATATCTTACCTCTCTAGAGCAGACATGCTCTTTCCTGGGCCGGGGGGAACATGACACCAAACTCAGTGTTTGGACAGTCCCTAGCACCTTGGATGGTGGGGCTGATAAGAGTGGCTGTACTGTGCAATTTGTTTCTGTATTCAGGAGTCTTGGGCTTAAAGGGACAACCAGCATAGCCTTAGCTGTTGTTAGACTTGGTATTTATGAAGGGCCTTATCTTGCTATTAGAGAAGTTTTTCCGAACCTAGGCTAAGGCACAACGCCCTCCTAACCAGAAATATGAGGCACATTGACATAAAGTTGGGTTAGAATAATTAAGAATAATGTCATCATTATTATTACCAGGATATTATATTTACTCGGTTATTAGCCATTTTGCATTGTTAAAAAAACTGGTTTCACAGGGATGCAGGTTTCTGACATCAGACATGTATCATGTATCTCTCTCTCTCTCTCTCTCTCTCTCTCTCTCTCTCTCTCTCTCTCTCTCTCTCTCTCTCTCTCTCTCTCTCTCTCTCTCTTCCACTCTTTGACTCTTCACTCTTTCTTCTCTCTGTAATTTAAAGTATGTGATAAATCTATGCAACCGGTTCAGATATTAGCTTCTGGATAATTAGAATAAGTTCAAGTAGCAGGAAGGGGGGGGGGGGGGGGGTATTATTGTGTGTACCTAAGCCAGAAGATTAGATGTAGGCAGCAAGAAATCTTACTTCTCTCTCCCACCCATAAATGGCAGGATTAATGGTGGCAAGCAACATGGACTCCTTCCCACACTGAGACAGGCTTTAATTAAAGGTTCCCGCCTTGTTTCATTTATCAGCAGAATTTGAAGAAGTCGAAGCCAGGCTTCATCGATTGTGTCTGTCAGCTGAACAATTTATTCTGATAAACAAACAAGAAAGAGTTCACCGGTTTGGCAGATAAATTGCGTCTACAAATTCAACGGTATGTATCACATTCAGGCTGCTGCAACAGCTTGAAGGGAAGTCACGTATCTATTGTTGATCGGACAACACAAAACTAAACCTCTGAGGTGCTTGAATCTCCGCAGAAATTTCAACCAATTCACTTTGGGTCGACACTTACTTTGCATGACAAGTAACTCCAAAACCAGACTTGTGTTAGCCATTCAAATGGAAACCAAAAGTGTGTCTCCATTGTTTGTAATTAACATGTCCACACACAGAAGAGGCCCCCCAATTGTTCTTTATGGCGTCAGCTGTGAAATTAACCATATTTTTTATTGTGGTAGTAACTACTAAACAGTAACTGTTTATGTGTGGCAGGGTCATAAAAACACAGGACACACATAGAGGATTGCTTCAAAACAAGGCTGGTGGTCACTCTTCAATGCTTGTATTTCGTGGTTTAGGAGGATGGCTCAGCATGTACACTTTGTAACCGAGCCTTTGTCATGCGCACGACACAAAGAAAACTAACAGCGTTTTCTTATTCAATGGGCCTTATTCACCTAGTGGCCATCTTGGCTCAATCTTGGTTCCTATTGCGAGCTGGCTGGGGGAAAAGATGAGGAATTCCTCATCCAGTTCCCCCACCCCGGCGCAATAGGAACCAGGATTGAGCCAAGATGGCCACTAGGGGAATATGAGCCATCCGACAAATGTTTCAGGAGTGGTAATTCAATGACATGGGTGTTAAATGTACTTGATAGGTGAATCAACAGCATGATGAGATTTTTTTCTAACTGGGTTTAGAAAAAATATTCATCGTCTGCGAACAAAAATGATTCCCACCAATTGTATTTCACGATTTCCTCAGGTTTCGGTATAGTTTATAGATTTGTTATTCTAGATTTGTCCTAGGCCTATGTACTGTTAGGAGACGATAACATGCTGTCTTTGAGATAACAAGACTTTGTTTGGTCACGCAACAGCTTTCTAATGCTTAGCATGATATACTATACGAGCATTGCAAGACCCAGATAGCCTCCAACAAATAAAAAGTAAAGTTCCTACAGAACATTCACTTTATCATCAAGATATGTGCAATGGCTGATTATTATTAGTATCATTAGTATTATTTGACTATTTCTAATAAAACAATTAAAATATCATACACTACCATATTGTTTTCTTGCATGATAGGTACGATATACATATATATATATATATATATACATTTATAATATATATCTGTACAAAATAACACTAATCCGCCTATAACAATACTAATCCCGGAGAGAGGCGGAGAAACAAGAGCAAGAATGAATCATTGTGTGTGATACATCTGTCACCACAGAATGGGGACACACTGACAACAACAATAAAAACAACAAACAAATAGAAAATAAAAAAGGTGTGTGTGTGTGTGTGTGTGTGGGGGGGGGGGGGGGGGGGGGGGGGGGGGGGGTTGCTGAGCTGTTTAAACAGTTCATATGGTGGCAGGATACATGTCACCCGCCCCAAGAACAATCCAGCGAGCAACTCCCCCATGGCCCATATTCTGAGGCCAGGCCATGTGGCTCAATAAAGCACCATTGCCCCTCTCCCCCTCTCCCCCTCTCCCCCGCTCCGACCCCTCCACCTCCCCCCCTGCCCTCTCAGCGGTGCATTGTTAACACGCAGCAAGACACTCTTATTGACGTAGCTCTGTGCTAGTGGAGCCCCACTATGTTTGTATCACACAGAGGCTTAGGGATTCTAGAGAAGGGGGAGATCTCTGACGGAGAGAGGGAGCTCGGAGGGTGGTCGTGGAGCCCGCCGAGGCTGCTTCAGACCACCATTTGCATCCAACTTGATTGAATCGCATTGCATTGCGAGTTCAGGGAAAGAGGAATTTCATATGAATAAGGAAATAGAAAAACAGTATTAACCCTTTATAAGAAGCTTGAATAACTTGAGTTCTACAGGGCTTGATTCCATGTGCACGGCGGGTTTGAGCCTGGTGCATGTAGGTGCAGAAGAGGTAGATCTCCTCCATACTCTAGCCAACTCTGAGGATGGAATCCAAGAGGGTTTTTTTTTGCTAATGAATTTAGTTATGTTTTGCAAGGGCAATTCAAGAATGTCATTGACATTGATACATTCTGCCTTTGGCCTTATACGGTAATATGAGATAACATTCCTACTCTTGTGATGCATCTAATATCACAAGACATACTCCAGTGTGGTATATACCAGACGTCACTATACACACACACGCACGCACGCACGCATGCACGCACACACGCACACACACACACAAACCCACAAACACACAAAAATAAACATGGACACACACACACGCACACACACACACACACATTCATGTATGAAAACAAAACACACATGAACACATTCACAGATCCATGAACACACACACTCACGCACAGATGGTGGTGTGTCCCTCTGCACCAGCCTCAGTGGGAAGAAGTCTGTTGTTGTGCCAGGGATAAATGGTGTGTCGGATAGAGATTAGTAAGGTGATGCAGTGGCTTTTCTTTGATGAACCGTGAAATGAAATGATTACTATTGGGTTGGTATTGACTCCACTGGCAGCAAGTGTTTAGCGTGCGTCTCAAAGGTTAATTTGACTCAGACCCGGAAAATCAAGAGGTTAAGCAGGTTCACCATAACAGCATGGACCTGGTGGTGCAGGCGGCCTTCTCCCATGGCTGCTAATACGATTTGTCAAGGGGGTTTCCTTATGGTAATGCTGCTGCGGCGGCTGCTGCTGCTGCTATTGATTTTTATACAATAACATTAGCTTTGAAAACTGCAGGAAGCCAATAACATTCACTTAGAGGCAATTTTTCCTGATATTTATATTGGCTTTTGTGAAAATATATTTATACATATTGTTCCAGTGTGTGTGTGTGTGTGTGTGTGTGTGTGTGTGTGTGTGTGTGTGTGTGTGTGTGTGTGTGTGTGTGTGTGTGTGTGTGTGCGTGTCTGCCTGCGTGAGCGTTTGTGTGTGGGTGCGTCTGCCTGTCTGCTGGATGACTGTACATGACTGATGTAGGACTTCAACATCAAGTTCATTTCAACAACAGTACAGCATTACATTTTATTGAATACTATACAATTTAAAGATGACTTGCATTATCTGTTTATATTTTGAGATGTTTATGTTTTTGGGAATAAACCAATAATGCTGACCCCTGTAAACGATGTCAGCTTCGCACTCAAACTCATATACACTATTAGTCTTGTATATGACCATTTCTTGTTTTGATGAGGTTTCATAAGTGTGGAAATCTTTGTAGGCCGATAATGGCGTAGGAGAGTTTGAGTTTGTCTGTGTGTATGTATGCGAATGAATTGACTTCAAGCCAAATACCTGTGCCTTCAATCAGATACAAATTGTAATACATGCTACATATTTAATGGTATAATGGCTACATATTACTACATTGCTTGTAGTTTTTTGGACAGTAAGTGAGAAAGATATAGGTGCATTATGTCATCTTTAGGAATTCAGTGAATATAATTTAGTCTTTTAGGAAATATCATTATACTTTGCTCCAACAATTGATCAGTATTGCGGTTTTGAAGTTTTTTATTAATTTTTTTCCATTTATAAGTAATTATATCTGTGACCATGCAAATGACTTTGAATAGATTCAAACTATTCAATATCTAAGTTGATTTAGTCTGAATGATGCGCTGGATGAATTGTTGATGTGAATTATAACCCACTTCACTCTCTCTAAAGTTTCAAATGCCTTTCATGTTTCATATTCAGCAGTCAAGCTCACAGCCAATTATTCCACCCTTTTAGAAAAACATGATTGGTGGAGGAGGCGAGGTAAGGCGGGTCAACAGCGTCTCTCTCCATCTCTCCTTTATTTTAGAGGGAGGTTTCATCGTAAATGGTCTCCCCGTCTGAGATCCAACGGCTACCGCATCACCTCAGTCCCCCCTACCTGTCCTTCCATCCCTCATTCTTAAAGACAACAAGAAATAGGGCAGGTAATAGAAAGAAGTGTGTGTGTGTGTGTGTGTGTGTGTGTGTGTGTGTGTGTGTGTGTGTGTGTGTGTGTGTGTGTGTGTGTGTGTGTGTGTGTGTGTGTGTGTGTGTGTGTGTGTGTGTGTGTTTGCGCACAATGATGGTATGTTAATAGATTTCATTTATTTAGCTGGCGCTTTCCTCCGATGCGACTTGCATTAAGTGCATTCAACAATGAATGTACAATCCAAAAAGTGCAAGAACAATGAGAGTATATTAACTATATAACTTAAAGTTAAGAGAAAGATGAAATAAATAATTTGGCCAAGAAGCTGTCTGAATAGAAGAGTTTTCAGTCTGCATTGGAATTAGGGTAGGGTTTCAGCTACCCTGATGTCATTGGGGAGCTCCTACCACCTGGAGCCAGGAAAACAACAATCAAGATTTTGTTGACCGGCAACTGGGGCCTTTGTAGTGAGGGAGATGAAAGGCATTTGGCATTGAGTGTAGTGGACAGACATGGGTGTATGGTTTGACCATGTCCTGGATGTAGGATGGACCGGAGCCATTACCAGCAAGGTAGGCAAGTACCACTGACTGGATTCGGTATGGAGCAGCCACTGC
Source organism: Gadus morhua (assembly GCF_902167405.1). Taxonomy (NCBI): domain Eukaryota; kingdom Metazoa; phylum Chordata; class Actinopteri; order Gadiformes; family Gadidae; genus Gadus; species Gadus morhua. The sequence continues at coordinate 26,344,383 of NC_044053.1, forward strand.
AGGGTGCAGAGGATTGGTGTACTGTGGGAGAACTTGGGTAGCTTGAAGACCAGCTGGGCTGCTGCATTCTGGATGAGCTAGCGTACGAATGGCGCATGCAGGCAGACCAACCGGAAGGGAGTTGCAGTAGTCGAGATGCAAAATGAAAAGATCATGGACCAAAACCTGCAAGCCTCGGGATGAGGAACGTACTATCTTCCTGATGTTGTACAGCATGAACCTGCAGGAGGCTGGTCACAGCGATGTTGCAGTGAGCGACAGCTGGTCATCCAGTGTCACACCCAGCTGTCCGAGTCCCAGCCAGGTACCATGAAACTATGGTGCTATTAATTTAGACCGTAGAAAAAATACAGAATTTGTGGTTCATTTGCATAGCTGTGGTAAACAAAAAGCAATGTGAGTGAATGACCTAGTGACTTGGCGTACAGAGAGAATACGATGGAACCCAGAACTGAACCCTTAGGGACACTAGTAAGGAGACTACAAGGGTCAGACCCAGATTATTTCAACGTTACCCTGTAAATGTGATCCGCAAGGAACAATGTGAACAGGGAGACTCTGAGATTCCCATTTCCTGGAGGGTGGCAAGAAGTATCTGGTGGTTCACTGTGTCGTAGGCCGCTGAAAGGTCCAGCAGAATGACAGCGGAAGAGAGGGGGGCTGTTATAGCAGTGTAGAGTTTCTCTGTGACTCTCAGTTGGGTAGTCTGCCCTGAATCCAGACTGCTTTGGCCAGAGGATGTTCTGGTGGAGATATGCAGACAGTTGGGAATCAGATGGGTTGAGGGTGGTTTTCTTTAAAAGAGGGTCCACTCTGCTTTAAGAGTATTCAGACAACAACCAGTATTCGAAAGGGATTAATTAATGAGATGGTTGGGAGATCAGGAGCAATACAAGGGGAGGAGGGATAGGGTCCAGAGGGCAGGTGGGAAGTCTCCAAGGATAGGATCTATTTGAGTGAAAGTGGTGAAAAGGAAGTTAGAGTAGGAGATGAAGAGTTGGATATTGGACATGTGGTGACAGCAGGTTTCAGGGAAATCAGGAGCATTAAAAAATTAGCTAAGTAAAACGCTTGGTGGGGAAGATAGTAAAACATTTTAGGGGATTGGAGAAGGAAGATTGAAAGAAGGAGCTTTTATCTACAGATAGAGGCAGAAGAAGGGGTGAGAAGAGATTGGTAAGCAAGAAGGTCGTCAGGGCGGTTGAATTTGCAACACTGGGGAAGGAGGGAGTGCGAGATCGAAGGAAGACAGTAGAAACAACAGTTGAGATTTTGACTTCTCTGTCTGGATGTTGAATCACAGAACAGTACCAGCAGGGGGCCACTTCTGGGATGTTCAATCCCGAGTTCCATCTAACTCTACCAAGAACTCCTAGAGAGCACCTTGTAGGCCAGAGTTCAGCAATGTTTAATTTGACCGGGTAAGTTACACTCACAGCGGAAATATGAAAGAAGGGAAGGATTTAAGTGAAGCAGGGGGTAGAGAGATAACAATTTGGGGGGGCTGGGGGGAGGATTAGCAAACCAGTGCCACATGCTGATCACTCAATTGGCAACAGTAGTGCTAAATTAACTACACCCCAGGTTAATTAGTAGTTAAATTACCCTGACAGGGATGGCAAAATAAACTTATTTCCACTGACGGCTCAACAAACCAAGAACAGATTGCACACCTCCATCAGGGAAGATGGGTGATCTCTCCTACTGTAAGGGTAACTTCCTAAACTGGATCCTAAACTGTGCTAAGAATAAAGACTCGTAACCCAACAATGGTTATAATATAAATTCACCACAACCATATGTGCAAGTAACCCTAGCTTGCATAACCCTAGGCCGAAACAGAATAGGGTGGAGTACAACAATAGGCTCACTGACCATACCTGACACAGGGCAATTTACTCATAACAACGTTTAACTTCAGTAAACCAAAGCAGAGCAGGCTACTATCCTAGATTGTAGTCGACTTAAAACACAAGAACAATCTACAATTAGATTTAGTTTAAAAACACCAATACAACAATGTAAAGTTAGATCCAGTCTACTTACAACATCACAGTACCAGTTCACAATTAGACCATTTTTTACCCTACTACAGCAGACAGAGCACCACCAAGCTGAAGACCCCTATTGAAGACTATATATACTCTGATCCAACCAGTCCATGGAGCAGGATACCCACAGACGTCAACATAATGCGCAGACTCCTTGCAACTAGCAATGGTAAAGAAAGAAGATGGAAATGCAGCTCTCCACATTTATAGCAGACACTTTAATCCCAAGGTTTTTCAAATGCTTTGAATAATCAAATGATACAATCAAAATGGTGTATACCTAGAAACAAAATGCATAACCTATGTTGCACCAGGTAGTTAAAACAAAAGAGTGATTAGCAGCCATTCGAATCACGAATCAGTAAATGCCCTTTCAAGGTGATTTTGTTACAGCACTGGCAATGTGGCCTGCATGCTCTGAAAACAGAAGGAAAATAACGGGTGTAAATTCCGTCCCTGTTCCAATATACTTTTAAACATTGGAAACATGAAAGTAACAACAGGTCAATGTTCTCACGTGACTTGCCTCTGTATAACCATCTAGTGACAAACTTTGCAGTAAGACCGCCCCACCACTAGATGACACCCTGACGTTAACACACTATGGCAACTAAAAAAAATGTTTTTTATTTAATAATGCATAAGCATGCACATAACATAAAAGTATAAATAGGGTTAATTTATAATCGTATGAATGAATGTGTTATTTAATACACTATGTTTAGAGTTCAATGCTCTTCCTGATCGGGGGAATTGCTCTTTTTGATCATTCCAATATGCATGACAGACCGGGGAAGTAGGAGGAGTCCTACACATGGTTCTGTCAAGCACCACTCACCGCTACCGAGGGGATAAGTCAGTAAAAATACCTACACCACGCAGGCAAAGGATCCCCAGCCGGCGTCTCCAGCCTGATTGCATGGTATGGCGGATGGCGGCTGGCGAAGGCGCACTCGGTCTATTGCATACACTTGTGTGAAGTGCCGCTGCCGTGTAATTATCCTGTAGGTGTACGCGGCCCTGAACTACATTGAGCTGTGCTGAAGATGATATTTGGCATTTATGTGACGGAGCGAAACAGTTACCGCAGCTCCTTCAGATGGGCACACGCTGCTCATTCTCGCTAACCAAGAGTCACAGCCCCCTCCCCCCTCCATCTCAATGATGGTTACCATAGAAAATAATTGAATAGAATTTCATGTTTTTGAGAAAGTGGAAATCTATTTATGCCACCCACTGTTGACTACACTTCTCCAAGCATTCATTATAATATGGCCCATGGAGTAGTTCTTATTCGGCACATACTATAACTGTGTGTGTGTGTGTGTGTGTGTGTGTGTGTGTGTGTGTGTGTGTGTGTGTGTGTGTGTGTGTGTGTGTGTGTGTGTGTGTGTGTGTGTTTCTGTGTGTCTCTGTGTATGTGTATGTATGAGGGAGAGAGAGAGAGAGAGAGAGAGAGAGAGAGAGAGAGAGAGAGAGAGAGAGAGAGAGAGAGAGAGAGAGAGAGAGAGAGAGAGAGAGAGAGAGAGAGAGAGAGAGAGAGAGAGAGAGAGAGAGAGAGGTGTATGTGTGGGAGAGAGAAAGTGTCCTTGTGCGAGAGAGACAAATTGTGTGTGTGTGTGTGTAAGTGTGTGCAAAAGCATAAGATGAAGGTGTGTGCGTGCAAGAGAGAGTGTACATAGAATAGTTAGGTGATGTTAGTTGAATATGAATGTGTGTGTGTGAGCTTGTGTGTGTGTGTCCAAGACAGAGAGATAAGTGTGTGTGTGTGTGTGTGTGTGTGTGTGTGTGTGTGTGTGTGTGTGTGACAAAGACAAAGTGTGTGTCAGTGTGTGCACAAACAACAGAGGGCAGTGTGTGTGTAAGAGAGGGAGTTAAAGTGTGTGTGTGTGTGTTTGTGCATCTCCAAATGCGCGAGCACGAGGGTGAGTGTGTGTGTGTGTGTTTTGTGTCTGTGTGTGTGTCTGTCTGCCATCAAATGAGTGAGCAACTCAGCAAGTGAGCGAGTGAAAATCATAGGTCCACCAGAATGATCCTCCTCATGATGTACTCAATTAGTTGGTATGATGGATGATACATCTAACTTTCACTTTCATATTGCCAAAGTCCTGAATTGCAAAGTTAGAAAAAAGGTTACATTTGACAAAGCGTGTGAGTTGTGGAAATTAAACCGGCATATTTATGCAGGAAGCCTGTGTCCAGGGTGCTTCAACCGCTTAAGCCCTCCCAATCCCTTTTCCATTCCCCAAATGTGCTGAATATAAAGCAATCCATTAGTCTCAGCTTTGCAAGAGATTTTAAGTGGACACCTGTCCATTAAGACTGCTGTTTCAGCCGCAGCTCATTTCTGAAATTATTTTCCCTGAATTAAATTCTCCCAAATGTAATGGAATGACATTTCCCCCACCTCCCCATTTTCTCACGTAGAAATTCAAACTGTTAATTGTTAGCTTAAAATAAACAGTTTAAATAAAATAAATTTCTAAAATAAGAAAGTCTTTCAGAAATGTACCATCTTTTTTTGTTGTGCGATGCGATCAGCTAATTCTCAGTCATTTGGCGTCAGGAGCGACCATGCCAGCAAATAAGACTGAAGAACTAAGACAGGCTGACTAATACCTCTCCTCTCCAGCACAGTGAAGGGCTTTCCACAGACACATTATAGCAATGAGTTTGAGGCTCAAGGAGCCATGTCTAAGCTGTCCAAGGAGCAGGAGCCTCCGTCTCAAGCCTAGACTTCATTAGATTAAGCCCTGTTTAGAACACGCCTCCTTTTCCACAAGCCTCTGTGGACGTTCAATTGAAATTAAAACATTTTCATGGTTTATCTATTTTGAGATGGCAATCCAGCTGTTATGGAAGGCCTGAATTCCTGCAATGTATGCCTGCAAACTGTCAATTATACCATTCTCCTGTTCAGGGTAATGGATTGAAGATTTAATAATTTATTGTTATATATAAACCAATATCATACAAACATGTTCTCCCTCTGTTATTTGGGTATACAAGGTCCTATTCCTTCCTTTATTGTGTGAAACTCGGTTGAAAGTACGAATATTGCTTCGGACTAAAACCAAAAAAACGTATTTGTGTTTCGAATCGCATAAAAATTGTAATCCATATCTACGTATTGAAAGAGGTGATACCTAAGCCATGGTAACAGAAATACACATTCAGCTTAAAACTACAACCGAGGAGCATGAATCTCGCAGTGCAATAATGATGGTTGGACATGATTCACCGACATGTTGGGGCATTGTCTGTGTAGCTGGAGCAATTATGTATGCTGGCCAGCAATAAACGTGACATGAACCCATTCCCTAAGTGCAGCTCAGCTTGACGTCTCGGTTTAGGGTCTTGAACCCGGACCCTAATGACATATTGTGACCACTGGGGTGGTGACCACGTCCCAATCCACAAGCAATTGATTTGTTTTTATAAAGCCGAAGAGACCCCAGGATAAGACAAGACAAGAAATTCAGCAGAAGAGGAGGAGATGGGCTGGTTTGAGCCAGGATACATGAACATGAATCCAAATCGACTGTCACAGGCGCAGTCTGGAGGGACGGGTTTCAGCAGTGCGGGTTTTTCTCTGGGTGCAGACTGAAAATCTCTGCAGCCGAGACTCCAATGCCAGTCTCCTGGGCAGGACATTATGGTGGCTGATAACACATTTGACACTCAAAGAGTGTCAGGCCTGTGGCCGAGGACAGAAGGCCATTGTGAGGACACTCAGCCTGAACTATTTGGGAGTTTCAACTTTATTTAACTTGAACTGTTTTGCTTGTCCTGCTACCATTATGTCATCCAATTCTGGCACTCATTGTAGCCCTAACCATCCCAGAAAGGCAGAATACCTCTTCCTATGTACCTGCTCGAGTTGCTTCCTTGATAATTTAGGTAGTATTTCAAAATAAATTTGCCCTTTTTATGGCTTAGGCTGAGGTGCTATATTGTGGGCCTGGAAAACCACACAAGGTGGCAAAGCCAAATTGTTGACCATGGCTTTGAAGGGGAGTCATCACCTCATACTCTCAACCACCCCCCTCCCTAAAGTCGACCAGATTGTAAATGTTTTGCTAGTTGATCAAAGTGAAGATGATTGAACTGAGCCTAGTGGAGTAAGGGTGTACCAGCTGTCCAAGAAAGAACATAGTTCACCCCAAAGATAGTCATTTTTTTTTACAAAAAAATATCTATTTCAGCAAATCTGAAACAAATTGTTTCAGATTGTAACAATGTTACAGAATGAAAATCAATCATGCATTGCTCAATTGGTGTAGCTAATGGTCTGGTAAAATCGGACTTGGTGACCAGCTATTGTCATGTTGTACATGGTATCTTAAGGACACAGACTAGAATTCCAGATCAAAATGTTCACAAACCTGTTCGGCACGTCCCAGAACCGGTCATTGAGTGGGTCAAGGAAGGCTTATTTCCACTCCCACTAAGATGATCAATAACACCTTCCTCGGTTCTTCCTAAGATGGACAAGGGCCATTAAATGACTCTGAGCGGTCAACCGTTCAAGAAGGTGACCAATTTAAGGGGATTCCACACTCATGGGAAACTTAACTCATTAGGACTCTTTCTGGTACTGGTTGGTCACTTCTCATGCAATATAATTTAAGCATTTGGTCCCAGTTGTTTATTTTCTCTATCCCCTCCTCCATGTCACTGTTCTGTCGAAAGAAGGTCAGTCTAATGTCTAATTACGAATGGTCAGCCATTTGGATTAGGCTAGCTTATCCAACTTGCTTTCAATTGCCCTGTTGAGGATCTGCTGGCATTAGCGCAACTTTCTATCTGCTAAAACTCGGACGCATAGGTAGGTTTTTCTTTGTGCTATCATAATTCTTGCTGGTCTCTACATCATTGGTCATTTGAAAATACTATTATCTTATTATGTCTTGCAAAATAAAAAATGCGTATACTAGGTAGCAGACAACAATATACAATGGACACTTTGTAAAGTTGGTCTATTGGTTTCTTTTTCATGCGGGTAAGCAGAGAACTAGCACGGAACAGGTTGAGCACAGCAAAGCCACCGATAGAGAGCTCTCAGGACTCCTGTGCGGTGACAGAACAAGAGAGGGATGTCACATGTGGCTGATGGGCAGCCCACGGAGAGGGCCGGACGGGGAGGGGGATGGGTGGCCGCCAGCACGCACCACGCCTGCGCAAATCAATCCTAGGATAATTAACAGCACCTATTTAATAGAGTGGTGTCTGCTGGTGAAACAAACAGAAGCAGATGACACAGAGCAAGAGGGACAGAGAGACAGAGACGGAGAGAGAGACAGAGAGAGGTGCAAGGTGGGACGCCGAGGCTGGCTCCTGGCTGAGTAAGGAGGGATTTCAGCCGGCTTTGTAAGCGATGGGATTTGTTTCACCTCTTTGTCTGATGAGCTCTGAGTGCACTGACAAGCAAACTGTCCCACTGGTCAGCATTGTTATCTGGTTGAAACGGACCACATCCAATCACAGGAGAATTCCTTCCTGACTCAAATATCACTCCAGCCCAACTGTCCCTTTCTACTGCGCATATTCCAATTGTTTGATTACATACAATGTATGATGCACAAAAAGATGGTGGACCCTTTGTTCCTCAGCTCCTAAGAAATCGACACTATTGAGATTAAAGGAAAATGTAAAAAAAAGATGGCAAGGCAACGCCTAGTCCCAATGCCCCCAGCTGTGGCTCACCAACTGAAATAAAGGGGGGAACCGGCTAGTCATGGATAGTGGACAACACACTCAACAAGACTATCGCCTGTTTGATATTGTCTGTGATAATTATTATAAAGTGTTTCAATGGAAACAAGGTCACACAGCTAAACTTACGTAAAAAAGTTTCCAAAAGAACTGTAACTTGTGGGCTGCAACAAAAGAAATAACAATAACAATCTATAATTTGATTTGTTTCGTTGTCCTTGCCAATTGCTTTTGATGGTTGCTATGATCCCTTTCTGGGCATGCGTCCGCCTCGGACCCGAGCGCAGGTGGGATCCTCCTGTCTCACACACTGCCTCATTTGTCAGCGGCAGAGCGTTTTGGGTTACACACTTGGAAAACAGTCACTTTTACGGCCGGTGTGTTTAGCTCCATGATTACCTTCTTCCGCACAATCACAGTAGTTGTATGAAAATGCAACAAATCACCAACCTCCCCCTCCACACACACGCACTAACACACACACACACACGCACAACCATAATTTCCCCAGCTTCTTCACAGGTAAAAGAATGGCTTTGACATTTCAGCCTGGGAGCGGAGAATAGAAGCAGTTTGTAATGTGTGTGTAGCCTTGTCTTTTCTTCCTCCCCTTGTATTAGTACTTAAGTGTCATGTTAAGCCTGGGGCCGAGTAGACTGTCAGTGACCTACTCACAGTGGCCCACAGTTCGTGTTTACTGTATTCTCTTGCTAAAGCGGGCACAGAACCCAATCTCTTATCAGCACATAAAGTCTATCAGGCTGGAGACTCAAATTTCCCCTTCCAGCCAATGCTGTATTCCCATTGTGCCCGCCGGACAATAGTTTTATATACCCTCCAGCTTGAGTTTCTCTCTTCTTTATCTGCCTGCGTATCACCCAGTGTGTTAGCACTGTCTATTTGCGAGCTCATAACATTGCCCCAAAAGGGGCCAGTCATCAAGGGGGGAAAGAGCAAACACAGGGGACGTCAGGTTTTTATTTGTTGGCAAGTTCCGTCCTACTTGTTTCCAGCATCAGTTGTCACCGCGGTTATACAAAATCCGGTGCGGGTAGGAGCAGGGAAACAGTTAACCCTTGTTGCAGGGAGAGGCTATAGGTCCCCCCACCCACACATCCTCCCCTCAGCCCCTCAAGGTTTCCCCTGGCCCTATCTCTGGCTCCGCAGGCGTTGTAGCAGCAGACATGGCATATGCATGCTCTGTTCTGTTGATGGAAACTGATATGTTTGAACATTTATTATAACGGTGCACTATTGCTAGGCAAAACATAAACAAGTTCCTCATTTGATGACATATTCTGATCTCCTTGTTTTGTATATGTATGTAAAAGAACAAGAATATGCTCAGATATTAGCCGTTTACTTTTAGCATGATAAGAAGATTATCATATTATCGATTTATGGCCATATTTTCTTATTATTATCTACGTATTGTGTACCATGAATACAAGTCTATTAATTTTATTTCCATGTTGCGTTATAATTCTTTGAGCAACATGAATTGAACAAAACCAACATTCAAATCACAACAATAACAATGAAATGCTTTAAACAATTGATAATAAACAGATGCATCAATCAACAAAGACAGCCTCTAAATCTGTGCCTAATGTGACAAGCAGATACAAACTCCCTTTTCTTGTTGGATCTGTCGCTGAGCAAAACCATGAAACGCAACATGTTCCATTTCATTCAAAATGTTGACTGTTTTTATTTGTCAATTTTATTGACATTTAGCTTTGAACTTTGTTCCTGTGGGTTCTGCTATCTAGCACCCTATCTAGTTCTTTTGTTTGTATTTTGTTTATTTTATTGCTGAATATATTACATCAATAATTATTGTAAAAACATCAATCCAGTCCAGTTATTTTGAGTACCATTTACAATCACACCATTGTTCATTTTATAATTCTTATGCATTTATGAGATTATCAATTTCAATAAAAAAAAAAAAATTCTACCCATTAATGAATTATACAGGAACATATTTGTGTTCATAGCTTTGGATTGAAATAGGCTGCATTACTAACAATGTCTCAGTATTGGGCAGAGTTCATTTCAGTTGTTGCTGTGTCTATCATCTAGGTACTGTCAGTCTTTCGGTCCTGTCTCCAGCTATGCATGTTTAATTGTAATGATTGCATCAGTTTTTTTAAACAAGCCACCTTTCTTGGGAAAACAAATGGAAATGCAGGATGACAATGTTGATCAGAAAAGCCTTGTGTAAACCTATAAATAAATGAGTTATTAGCAGTAATAGTAGGCTAGTTATAGCACTAGTAGTAATTGAAGCAGAACTGGTAGCCTAGTAGTAGCAGTAATGTATCAGCTGCAGTAGTAGTAGAAGGCCTAGGAGTAGGTAACTACAGGTGTCTTAGATATTCTTTATGAGTTTATTTGCAGATATTTTCAAATTTTACCAAAAACAATTCTCTGCATTGTCGAATATACTGTTTGATTTCTAGACCTAGCTGCAATTGCTTTGGTTTATGACTTTGAATGTCAAACCATCTCCTAAGCAGGTCTGGAATGAGCCAACATCAATGCATCTGGAAGTTAATCTTTAACAAGGGATGAGATGCGATGGGGAGGGGGAGGGGGGGTTAAATGCTTAGGAGCACTTTGCTGAGCGTGACCAAATTTCCACTGTTTTCTGTTGGTCCAGTGGCTGCTCGGTCCGTTCCAATGTGTGTTTAATACAGGTGGGAACAATTGGGTTTGGAAGGTGCAGCTACCGAAAAAAACAAAGCCATTAATCATGTACTCACAGAGGCAGGATCTCCTTATAGTGAACTCTAAGCAAACAGACGCATGCATACATTCATGCACGCACACACATGCACGCATGCACGCACGCACACGCACGCACTAGCTGGGCAAACAAGGGTCAGGACTTTCAAAGCAGGGGTGATTTCCGATGATACACTGGGTTGTCTGGAGACAGCGATGTGATGACAATCTAGGCAACCCAAGAGAGCTGGGACTGAAGCCCTGATGCCTAGTGCTGTGCTTTACATTGAGGTGGCTCATTGTTTGATATAAAGTCAAACTGAGACACATTTTCAGAAGTGTTATATTATGAATGAAATTAATGATGTATTATTCATCTTTAAAGTAATGAATGTAATGGAAAGGTACAAATATTTCAATTATTTATCAGGAGGCAAGCTTAAACAATTATTTTCACCACTGTTCAGGTATGTGGCTCCGTGCAGCTGCATTTTTGCTAACCGTCCGATTAGAAGTGGTTTCTTGCACTTTGGAGAGTGGCATCTCGCATATCCAGATTCTGCCACTACCGTTGTATATGTTTGCAGATACAACATTCGGCGAAGAATATCTAATTTAACTTTGAATTCCCCTCATACCTTGTATATTTATTTCAGAATAGCTCTTGTCTAATGACTGTGGCATTGGCCTTGTGTAGTGGGACTACCCCAAAACATACCGCTATCCTAGAAGGATTCCTATTAAGGTTGTCAAGTAGAGCTGGTTTTGTGTTGTTTGTGAATTTATTGCTGTCAGATAAATAGGGGATTTGGCTAGAATGAATGCAAGTGACATTGACCTTTTGGATTGGTCAACGTTCTGAACGCACGTTCAGGACAAATAAGAAAATAAACGAGATTGTTGTGTGGCAGTCTATCATATATAAATGAAACCTATGCCTCTCTGACATTTGATTGATAAAATCTTAATGCCTTAAGGTTTTATGAGGCTCTAACGCTGACCTACCGACATATTTTTTAAGTGCAATATATGTACACCTTTGAAAAGCGTAAATATTAAAATGAGCATCTCTGGAGTGCTCTGTTATCTTCTTAGCCACATAAATGTGAGCCCTGATACAACGCTAAGTATATATATGCAGTAATATAATGTAAATGTGCTTTCACTGTATGTTTTTATAACCTATATTTATCATTGTTGCAAACGATATTATACATTTTCAAGTGAGAGATCATATATGTGAAAGAAGACGTCTGATGTCGATATTGCAAATAATATAATGCATTATGTCGAACCACACATTATAAAATAACATCATACCATTCAATCAGTGCAGACAATAGCATAAAGTCTGATATTTGTGCCATGAAATTATTAAGACGGTGAAACTTCCCCCGCGGAGCTTTCGTCCGCCCATCCTTGGCTGTTTCCAAACTCCTTCTTTGTTTCGTTTTTATAAGGCAAAATGAGAGGAGGAAGTGATTTTCAACACTCATGGTGAGGGTTCACCGTGCTGTATTGAACACAATGCAACCAACATTCTAATCAGCCAGCTTCTTAAAACAAGTAATTAGCAGTCGGCTGAACCCTAATGATGTGATGACAAACCCACAGGGAATAGGAGACGTAAGCTCACAAATAGCAGGAATTGGCATTTTCCGCCGGCCCTTATCTCTGCAAAGTTACAACAAAGGGGGTGATTAGAGACTGTTTTGCCCAAGGAAAAGTCAACAGGTTGTTGGGAGGTGGTTTGCCGAAGGAAGTGTTGTTATGCATCATGTTACCACCTTAGTGGTAGTCACCTTGTCTACTATTGTAGCATGGCATGTATGGTTTGTCTCTCCATCTTAATTAATATCCTTGGTTTTTCGTATAAATTCAAGGCTTATTTTAATTACTTTGAAAGCCTCATTCCAATATTTTCCTCTGAACTTGAGAAAATCTTTTATGAATATAATGTACAAGTAATGAAGCAGACAAAGTGATAAGCCAGACAAAATAGAAGTGCATTGACAGCTGCCCAATGCTGCAGCAATTCAGCAGTCCATTAGCAGACATTGGGAATAGTGCCCACTTTGCAAAGGGTTCCATGGATATGCAAAGAAAAGTGTTCTACTTTTCCGATCTCGCTTCTTTTCAGATTTTTTCAGAGCATGTTATTAATTTGTTCATTACCTGTACTTTATAATTCTTATTATTTGGGATTTAATCGCATCTTTAATTGCATCTTTGGAAATATCTAAATAAAGGGTATCCTGAGATTTAAATGTTGTATTACATTTACAATCAAAGACTACATGTCATCATTATTGATTCATTTTCGAGGTTGATGATTCATTTATTTTTATAATATATTCAATAAACATTAAGTAGTCCTACATGATAAAAGAGGCAAAAATCCTAACTCAACATTTGGGTTCTTCGAGTAAACCATTAACGACTCAAACATTTTTAACAATGTTTTATGGAAAACAATTCTATTAATAAATGAAGGGATAATGTATAGCCAGCTGGTCATTATTGTGAAATAAACCCTAAAAGAGTGATGCAGGAGCCTTACGCACAGCCGAGGGGTCTTGTATCCCCCTGAAGGGATATTCACTATATCAATCATTTGACACAATATAACAACCGAAAAATACTTGATTGAATAATAAATTATTAGATTGCTTCCGCCAAGGAAATTGTCTGTATAATATGGTTGGAACTGCGTCCATAGGAACTGTGTTATACATAGCAGCGGTCTGCTTTACCTAGCAGCGCTCTGCTATAACAAAATAGCCGACCGTAGAATCTGAATCAATTATTCAACAAAGCTGCGCAACAATTACGATCAAGTATAGCATTGTGTGGAGAATAAACAATGTTCCAGTTGAAATAATCGGACATAATGTAGCACTGTGAAAGTTAAGCATATTAAGGGTTCTTATACACCATATATTTACTGAATAAAAATAAAATCAGTTGCAAAGAAACCCAACAATATTTGTGGTTTCTGTAATCTCTCGCAATTGCATGGTTTATTTGCATTACTAAATTATAGCACCAGTTTCTAGCTCTAGTCAGATTCCAAGAGCAGCACCACCCTATCTCTCCATTCCACAAAACTCGTAAGCAGGGCCCCACTTAGTCTAGGCCCCCCTCGGGCTTCACTCACTACCTTACTCACCCTGGCCAGCGACAGAGGACGTCGGACAGAGCCTTCTGACTACCAACTGATCCCATATAGGAACGGGCGATCAGCTCCATCTACATCTGGGGAAAAAACCTCCACGGGCCCCTGGGTTTGATGGACTGAGGTGAGTGTAGATGGGGCTCCCCACAGAGAATCTGTGTTAGCCTGCACTCCTGAGTCCACTGGACCAGATATCAGCCTCGTCTCCTTCTTGAGCTTAGGGTACGAGCAGGCGACAATCACAGCCTTCTTGTCTACCTGTGGATGCACCTACCTGCACCCCAAGTGGTACACCAGGTACCGTTCCTCCTTCGGTCCCTTTGTGACGGCTTGCCTTAAGGATTCGAACCCTGCTGCACCTGTTCCTCAAGGTTGCCCCTGTGGATGATGACGTCTCGGTTGGCCGCCAATGCGGACGAACACTCTGGGCATGAGGCACGGAAATGTTGCTGGAGCCCTGAATAACCCTGAATAATAGAAGAGTGGTGAAATGGTATAACCATTTTCCCCAGGACTCTAGTGACAACAATGTGCCCATGGTTAAAAACCAACCAGAAAAATAAGCTATGTACGGGTCCTGCCTCTCTCCATTCTTTTGGGGGATCCAGGTGGTATTTTTCCTTTGGCCCCTCCCATGCCAGAGTGCTCAACCTCATAATCAACGTTGCCCGCTTGCCGTGTGTCCACAAAGGTTCCTTGCTGCTTTGAAGCTTAGGGCACTACAAGTACTTTCTCCCTGTTCAGGCATTTCTGATATTCCCTAAAATATGTTTCGCATGGGTTGAACCCCAATGTCTGTATTTTTTCTCTAATGTCAAAAGCATATTGTACTTCATTTTTACTTGCTTACTGGCTCAAGCCCTGTTCCCAGCTTTCCTTCCCCATGTCCTGAGGTGTTCTACTGCAGCTCAAAGGGAGACAACAGCTCTATCAGACTGTTGATCTGGGGATAGTTCAGGAGTGCAGAGTTTGCACGTGACATACATTGAGTGATACACTGGTCTGAGATTTTTGTAAAACCTAACTTCTCAGGAGACCAGCAGTGAAGAACAGTAGAAGAACAGTGATCTTCCAAAAGATCCAAAAGAACAGTGATCTTCCTTTTCTCTGATATGCTATACAGCGGCAACGATGGCCAGCTGAGGTCCATGCCTACATAATTAAATGGATCTCAGGATATAGTCACCACTCGCCCACCAGATAGCAGTTACCCCTTCTTGCTGAAATGCTAGTGGGCACTTCTCAGTCTACTGGACCTGATCTGAAGAACCTTTGAGGGTGAGATCCTTTCCCCAATGCTATGGCTGAACTATCGATACGCATTAGGGTTGCGCTGACACTTTTAAAGGGAATGGCTGGTGAACCAGTTAGCATTCTGGGCAGGAGGCACATCTTCACTTTATAGGCCAGCTGGTGACTTGAAGGGGGTGGATCTCGCCAGTGGTCCAGCAGGAACCTGTGCCACTGGTTTTGATCCCCCCCCCCCCCTCCGTGAAATTGGCTTTTGACGTCTTGGGATGGCCATCGGACCTTAATCCGTCCATGAAGTCCCCAGCCACCCCGACTCCAAGTATGTTGGTCGACAGCCCCTGACCCAGTCTGAGGTCCCCAATGGCAGCCCCACCAGTAACTCCTCCAGGGCGATCCACTCCATAACATAGGGGACAATGTGTACTCCCCCCATCTGTAGACAGCGGGCAGCGGCTGCCAAGATCCTCCGGGAGAAGACTCAGGTGCCCTCCAAAAGGTTAACCCTTGACGTCAGGGGGGTTTGCTTTTCTCCAAATCAGATCAACGATGTCAATGGTCCAACTTTTCTGGGATTCTTTTGCCGAAAACGCATAGATAGTACAAATTTAAATTACATAACAAACACCCAAATGAAGCAGTAGAGCATACCCCATCAATATACTGATCAAAGCATAGAGAACCTAATGCTAATCCTGCTGTTGGACCGCCAAATATCTGTGCTGCAGATGTGGGCTTTTTTCCTCCTCTTTACAAGTGGAATGATGGTGTTTGAGCGAAGGAGCTGGAAAGGTGGTGGCAGGTACACCAGCACCTGGTTCTGTGCCGAGCTCAAAGCGTCCAAAACGGTTCCCGCTGCATGGCTGCCTCTGTTACACTGCTTTCACATGCTTCCAATCCTGTTGGAAGCTAATGTGAACTAAGAGTCTATTACTCTGGCTGCTGTTTGGCAGCCTGAGGCATACCGTTAATTAAATTAATTTAAAAATAATGTGTTTCACCAGAACACTCTGCACCATCCTCCCGCCTGCGTGCTCCTGCAGTCGGTTCTCTGCCTTTCAGCCTTCCTTACTCCATCTCTCGCTCCCTCGAAGACAGCACTTAACCACCCGCACCCCAACATGCATTGAGAGATGTTTTGTTCTCGGGCCGTGGACCTGTGGGGAGTGCACAGGTTATTGGCCCACAAGCCTTCTGCTCCTCTGCAGATTAATACAAATACAAATAATAAATAAAATAAGGTTATCAGGTAATACGTCACATTTGACCAATTTTTGAGGATGAACTGCTTTCAAAACAATAACATAGCAAACAGATGTGTTGTAGTCAATGAAAAATATGTAGATTCATTCCGATAATATATCTTATCTTAGAATGTAGTCTATGACTATATCATAGGAAACAGCCTAAAGCAGTAGTGACATTTATTCAATTTTTTTGGATTGCGTTCACAATCATAGAATAAGTCACAGAATAAACATTTTGTGACCAACCTGCCACCATAGACGACAGGTAATTCATTAATTACGGTCCACCACATGTTTTCCCTGTCAGTCAAATCTATTTAACAGTTGGTTTAGGATGCGTAAGATGAATAGTTAAACCTATTCAATATGATAGAGCTAATGTCTACATGTTAACTTACAGAATGCAACAGGATGAAATCAAAGTATTACTTTTTTTTAAGTTCAAATAACATAACGTTTGTACTGGCATTTAATAAAAATGGTTTGCAATTAAAGACTAATAACATTACGAT
This sequence comes from Gadus morhua, assembly GCF_902167405.1. Taxonomy (NCBI): domain Eukaryota; kingdom Metazoa; phylum Chordata; class Actinopteri; order Gadiformes; family Gadidae; genus Gadus; species Gadus morhua. Next base: position 26,361,061 of record NC_044053.1, read on the forward strand.
TATGATGTGTCGCAAATAATGTTTATATGGGGGCAATAATAATAAGAATCCTGTCATTATTGGTCTTGTATTTTGGATTTTGGATGCAAATATTTAGGTTTATCTTTTCAAGAATAATAGAATAGAATAGAGTACAATAGAATAGCATAATGGGACCTCGTAGAAGAATGTATGATTCCAAAATCACCCACATCCTCATGCATTTGCCAAGAGAGATTGCAATTCACTGGTTATTTCTAAGAGGATGTTTTCCAGTTAGTGTATTAGGCGATATGATAGTTGTGACATCTTCTTTCTGGCACAAGTGGTTTCCAGTAGCCCAACTCCTGCCTCATCAGATCATCAGGCGCACCACAGGTGTTGATTTATTCGATCAATAATGCAGAAAGTTGGTTTCTTTCTTCTGTGTTGGCCAGGTGCCCCCTTATGCCCTGCCAGAGCCTGACAGCTGCAGAGTACACCAGGCATGTTTCAAATGCAGAAATGATACATCGATATTTGAAAAAAGAAAACACAGCAAAACTGCCAATTGAATGTGATGCACATCTTGAGATCGCTGCCATTTTTTTTTTTTGTTGGAAGCCATATTTTCCTTTTTCCTCCCCTGGTTTGCCAGGCAGCAGAGAGAGCCCGTATCTTCCTGTTGCTCTGATTGTTGGCCTCTAATGAGCATGGCGGACGGTGAATCTTTTCAGAACAAATTGTTGAAGACATCTGGCCAGGCGTTCTCTCTGATGCATGTGCAGCTGAAACATCCCTCTAGATGGAGTTGGCATGGCAACCACTAACTGCTATTCACCGGAAATGCAGCTTGAAAGGTTTAGGGCCCATAGTTGAAAATCCATTTGTGCCCACTACCACATTGCTCTTCATTCTCTTTACCTGGCCTAAGGCGCAATAAATTCTGTCTTGCCTGAGGAAAAGTAAATTCTCTTTATGAATTGATGGCACTCGTGAACCAAACATGCCTTTGTGTTTCGCTTTTGTGATATTGTGGCTAATTTGTTTTGCAATTAAATGCTTTGGCAATTGTGGTTTCTTAAATAATTCACCGTAATATCCAAGTCAATTTCTGTCTTTTTTTATCCATCTTATAATAGTGCCAATGTAATTATTGATGTGATATATCCCAAATAGAAAAATGTGCAGTGTTCTATTTTCAGCATGACATTTTAAAACAGAACTACGTCTTGGCGCAGTATATATATGGAATAGTGCTGCATCCTCGGAGCTGCTGCCATTACTGTGAAAGCAGTGAGTGAACCAACTGTGTGTGGAACAAAGAGGATAAGTGGAAGCAGGGAGTGGTATAGACATTGCATGAGCCCTGTCCCGGTGGTTAGCTCCCCACTACAACACTTAATGACCCCAGCTCTTCAGCTGAGATGAGACACTTCATTCACAACATTATCTGAAGGGCACTGTGTTTGAGGAAATTATCTCATCCTCGGGACCAAAATTGCATCGAACTTTCCATTACAATTAGGTATAGCAGGGTTTCTTAATATTTTTTTTTTGTTTTTTTGTATAGACCAAGGTAAGTATTTCAAATTATAAAGTTCAACATACACACAGCACAGCAGTTTTACGGTGACATTATTAATTATTCAAATTAGTTGATTCTCCCGAAATAGATTACCAAAAACATGGCGGTGGATTATTTGTTTGATTAATAGTTCAGAATCAGAGGACAAAACCAAGGGCCGCTTTATAACATTAACTTTCAAGGCAATGCTTTCAACAGAAGTTGATTACTCACAAAGGTATAATGTTCACAAAATGTTTACCTGATAAGTTTTGACCTTTTTGTTTTAGTTTCTAAATGCTTCAAGCATCAGCACTGAAGTTCTATTCTTAAAAGAACTAAGCGGCTTCATTTTAATTAATTGATTAATTTTAAACCACAAACCTACCTAAAAAATTTATGATAAACTGTTTGTATAAGAGCATACAGAAGTAACAATTACCTAGCATGTATGCATCAACAGAGTTTAACACTGACGGCTAGATGTGTAGAGACATTCACATGGTTTTCAAACTGCTAAAACTGCTAAACTGCGTCTTTGAGCCTTTTGAATCCTATAATTTTGCAATTTTAATACCCAGTTCTTAGGGGACTATACATTATAAAGTGTTATTCATCCTGGCCAATTTGCAAGTGTTTGTAGTCTTATAAACAGTATGTGTCTGGCCATCGTTATTTTACATGTTAAATAAAGTAAATATAAATAATGTACCCTGTCCCTTGGTTGCATGATATAATTCCCATTAAGTACAGTCTAGGGTGTAATAGGCAAAACAACAAAATACATTTAAGAAAACAAATAAATCAGTTTAAATGAGGAACACACATGAATTTTTCCTTTTTTTACTATAGTATAGAGAATTCTTTAAAAATATGATTTGATGAAGTAAAATGTGAAACCTTTCTATGAGAAAATGCTATGTGCAAACGCTTTCCTTTAATGCATGTGTGGGTCAGTTGCTATAGCAACATTGGTGGAGGCTGTTTATTAAGGCAGGCTAGTGGTTAATTGATCTCCTAATGCACTTCGCTGTACACATGGCGCTAAGTTGCTTTTGTTTCCAGGTCACATTTACATAAAAGCTTTTGCGCTTGCCAGAACCAATCATTACCATCAATTTTTGTTTTTTGTCCATTGGAAATGAACACAGTGTAAACATTGGCTAATAAACACTAAAATGTTGCCTCATGAGGGAATTATTATAATACCAGCGCTAGTGTGAAACTAAATACATTCACAAATACAACTCTTTTTAAAGCGGCCGGTAATGCTGAAGAATACTAATTTTTTTACGTTTGGTATATATTGAACCAGCTCATCTTCATTAGAAACTAAATTGAATATTCCCAGAAATATTTTTCATCTGCTGATAACCTGATTATCTATTGACAGACAAAAACACATAACATAAATAGTCGACTATGTATAGTTTCATTGGAAAATCTTAACTTTGTCAATTTTCCATTTCACTAATATGTAAGCGTAACAAGGAATACTGACATTCTGTATATTAATAATCAATTTATAATCATACTGAGGAAGTATCAGGCCAATAAATGAATTGAATAAACTAGATCATATGGATTTTGGAGCATACTGACGACTGATTTGAATGCTTTTACCAACTCACTGGTTTATGCCACCCAGACAATGCATTACACCAATGATTTGTATCTTTAACATTGGATAAACAGCAGAGCCAAGCACAGAACACAATACATCATAGCTATTCCTCTTTTGTATCTCTGAAAAAATGTTTTTGAAAGCCTAATCAAATGGTATAGCAAAGGCCGTGGCATTGAAGGCAATACCAACAATTGTGCATGGGAACTTCACAGCCATTTATTAGGTGTAATTATATCTGACCAACCCATGTTTAGGTTGATCATATGTTTTGTAAGTGCCCTAGCCTGTTGACTTCCTTCAAATGTCTATTTTTGGCAATTAGTTTCAAATCAAAAGAATCAATGAAAAGGACTTTCACACAGCACCACAGACAGGGACATAAAATCAATAGCTTTCAAAGTAGCTGTGAAAGCAAACGTCCAAAAAAAAGTATTTACATTCAATACTCTCTTCTTTTCAAGAAAGCGAAACTGAAAGCGCGTGAAAAAAATAGAAGAACGAAAAACGAACAAAATGCTTTTCCCTTTTTTTCACATATTATATACATATGTATATGAAACGCCGCTAGTTGTGCTCCTCTGGTTTAGATTTTACAGTCATGGCACTTGCGGCACAAGGTGTCACTGTGAAGCGAGGCTGAAATTGATTGTGCATTGAGGCACAAGTGACAGATGTTAAATGCATCCGCTGGAAGGTGTCTCCTGATGGCTGGATCTCGCCAATGTTTTGTAGGCTTCAACTGTTCAACTTCCATCCGGCAAGTAGTGGCTTGCTATTGAATTTCTGAAGAATCCTGATTTGACCAAGCTGTAGAACTTTTTTTTTGCGTGTGGAGGGCACAAGGGATGCCCTGGCTTTAAGGGTCCTGGACTGATTGCAGGTTTGGAGGGGTCTGATTGGCTTTCAGCTATCGCCTTCACAATGGGGCTAAATACCCGGGAGGACACATATGGGACAGGGATTGACTGTATTGTCCCAGGGACAGTAACCGAATGGAAGGATGAATGCACACTAGTGATTCTGTGCTTTGAGAGGAACACGCATTTATTTGGTTAGATTCAGTGATTTTCCTTCTCTGAAATTTTTGGTTATTTTGTTCTTGTTCTGTATGTGTGTGTGAAAGAGAGGATTGCGGATAAAGTGAAAAGTTTGAGAGACGGAAAGAGAGGGCATGCAGTCTTATTTTGTGATTATTTAAATTATATTTTATATTCTTCCGTATTAAGGATATGTTTATTCAAAATATGTATTTGTTTTTCTTATTTTTGTATTCTTATTAAATAATATTATACCTACAATAGTATGTATATCACATAACTATTTACTTGCATTCCAGTTAACTACCTTAATACTGAATCATTGCAGTGATGAATTGTCTCTATCTAACGCTCCTAATCCTTTATATTTTAAACGATTAGGAGTAACTTATCCAGGTCTATGTATAACCTTGTACAAGTAAACCTCAGATTCCTGAATTGAACAACATTCGTCACAAAATGGAAGTTCCAAAATAGACAAGCAATGGTACTTTTGGACTAAATACCGTGACATAAATATCTTTATTTTCTTGAGGTTCATCCCCGGACTCCCAGAGTATCCGCACACATTCCTCTGCGCCGGCTGGGTACAGATGCCCACAGTGCAGAGCACAACATCCTTCTGGAGGTGCTGGAGGTTTGATTAACAGCCTCCCCATCTCCAACAGGAAGCCAAATTAGCACTCATAAGATGACCTCGCATCAACATTGTCCTCCTTCTGCCCTCTAGTTACACAGAAAACAGAAAAAAAGCAAAACAGTTAATTCATTTGCTTGGAGGGAGGGGGCGGGGGGGGGGGGAGGGGGGGAACACGAACACAGCAGTTACAGCGAAGGCCCGGGCACTGTCAAACTAATTTTATCTCCTCCTCCCCCTCTTCGCGCGCGCTGGCTCGCGAGGAGGGCTATTAAATCTTGTTGTTTAGAACTGAGGCAGACTGCAATTACGCCCGCCCTGCAACGCGCGGGGAAGGGGGAGTGTTGTTGTTACAGCCGGTGTATCTCATCCCAATCCATAATTTTTTAATCAAATAACATATCTAAGAGGCAGGCCTGGCTGATTCATTAAATGGCGTAACAATGGTAATATGTTGTGCTTTTTATTTGCAAATACTGCCTCCTGTCTCTATCTCCACTCCCCTCTCCTTGTGTTTCTTCCCTCCGTTTTAATCAGTGCCGGTGTCACTCTTGCCGCGGAGGCTGATCACTGCAGTATTTGACAGTTTGTGTCTGGGGTGGAATTAAACACAGACGTGATTTGCATCTGACATTGAAGGGTGGAGAGGAGGGGGGTGGGGGTGTGGGGAGGCTTCAGTGGTTCATATTGTCTCTCTGGGAAATTAACATGCAGACAAGCCTGTCTCTCTTTATATGCGGGTGCTTATGAGAGAGGGTTCAAACCACTGCTTTTGTGCTGGGGCAAGAGGTTATGTAGAGACTAGAGCCGGCCCTCAGCCCTCTCTCTCTCTCTCTCTCTCTCGCGCTCTCGCTCTCTTCCCATCTCGACACTTAATGTATCTCTTTTGTACCCCAGAATTGATGCACTCAGTGGGTGCAGTGGGCTTTCTTTTAATCCCTCCGGCTGAATTGAGACACCACTGCTTTTTGTCCAGGCCAGAGGCGCTCTCCACTCTTACGTCCTCTTTTGATATCATCAACCAGTCTTTCCTCGCCTGTGTCTGGATTCAGTTTCTTTTGCTCAGGCATAAATGTGCCCAACCTTGCGCAACTGAAACTGAAAGGTGAATAAACATCATAGTGTGTGGCGCGGTCCTCCTCTCCCTTTGTGGTGCGTTCAATCACAGAGCCGCTCTGAATCCCAAGAAGGTTAACTCATTTTCTGGTGATCAATTCCCACACCAGAAGAGCAGCCACACACGCACGCACGCACGCACGCACGCACGCACGCACGCACGCACGCACGCACGCACGCACGCACGCACGCACGCACACACACACACACACACACACACACACACACACACACACACACACACACACACACTATTCTATTATTTTTCAGCTCAGGATTACAGAATCAATTCTTTGCGATGGGGCTTGAACTCTACACTCACACGGCTACAAACACACGCAACACTCACTCTTTACAACACAAAAAAAATCCAAGGTAATTGGGGACTCTCCACCTTTTGAACCCCTTGTCTGCCTTACGTAGGTCATAATAGTCGTCTTAATGTTCGTATAGGCCTACATAATATGGATATACAATGAAACAGTAGTTTCATGTATATAAAACTGTATACCGAAACCGTATCATGTGGCAAAACTGTATACTTGTATGTGGGGAGTTTGAGTTCATATCATCCAAACTTCAACACATACACCAGAAATTGGGCACCATGAAGCATCGTGGTATTTCAGTGTAGTGTGGACATCACCACTAGGGATATGACAGTACCCCTCAAACACTGGAACATACAGGATGTCAAATACGGTACAGCATTTTTGGCCAAGAATGAAAGTCCAAGGAATGGCATGACCGAGATTTGGATTTCTAGCTCTTACAGAAGCAGTTTGCCCAAAAGGGCTATTCTTTCAGACAGAGACTCTCAAAAGTGGGGCACATAAGACATAGTCCATCAGAATGTGCTATAGAAGGCCGTTTGGGCCATAGTCAGGTCCTACCGGCCCTGTGACTTCACACTCTTCTGCAGTAGGTGATGCTTTGTGAGTCACTTCCTGTAGGGATAGAGCCCTGAAAACGATCACTGTGTATGGCCTTGAGGCTCTCTTTCATGTCAAAGTGATCCCAGGTCTCCAACTCAATCCTGACTCTCCTTGACCCCAGGTCACCTACGAATGACATAGACTCACTAAATGTTGCACTGACTGGAGAGCACTTTGAAATTTCGTTGTACTTGTGACAATGACAAATAAAGACCTATTCTATTCCTGTAGGGCTTGAGCCTCAATAATTGATAATTCAGGTAGACATTAATGCGCTTATTCATATAAAAGAAGGTCAGATATCTCTTTCCCACTCCCAAGTCACTTCCTGAAGGGCTACGACCTCCATGTTGATCATTTTGGTGTTTTGTTGACAATCTTTTTCTTCTGCAAAAACCTTTAAAAGGCAACTTCAGCCATTTCACTTAAGCTTTGTATCGTTAGAAACCTCATATTTTTGAATGGTCGAACATCATTCCCTTATTTTCTGGAGAGACTGAAGAGATGAAGAGATCCGTATCGATCTCCAACACTTCCTGTTTACAATGACGCAATATGACGATTTTTGCGTACAAGAAAATAGGAAGTGTAAGAGGGGATGATTCTCATAAGACTACAACCACTAGTCCCATCTCTAGGGGGTGGGACCCACTGACGCTACAGACCTCGATGCGGTTTCTACAGCTCGATGCGGTTTCGAAATGACTCCGTCTTTACGGAGTGCGCCTTATAGTCTTTACGAAGTGCGCCTTATAGTGCGGAAAATACGGTAATTCACCAACTAATAACCCTCACTAGAAATGTTGTGTGAAATGATTTTCAAGCAGTCTTGCGGTATCAGCTTGGTAGATGGAACAGCGAGGTGTCCGATAGGCGGAGATCTAGATCAGCGGGAGTGGCCAGCAAAGCTGTGCGAGTTGTTGTCTTCAATCCACAAGCGCCAAAAAGTCACTTTCTGCCTTTTCTCGGTCAAGACCAAATTAGAATTTTATTTTATTATTACTATTATTATTACTACATATAGGACCCAATTCAATACATATTCATGCCTCCACCGGTGAAATGCTCCTTTAAAGTGATATTAATTTGCAGTGTTCATATCAATCACCATGGCAAGGTTAGAAAACGCTGCATACAACTAACTAAGCATCATATACATTCACTGGACAAAGATTACGAAAATAAAATTCACATTTCGTGAGAATTTTGCAAAAAAAGCAGTTTAATGCCAGACAGAAACATACGTATAACTGGTCTTCAACCATCAGGTTCAGGTTACTTTATTCGTACCCGTAGGTAAACTTGTGTTGCAGTTTAAAAGTGGGCTTCCGTCACACAGTTGGGACAACACATACACACAAAGACAAATGGGACAGTTACATACAGTGGATAAAACAATTAAAGTGCTCCAGTGCTAATCCAAATTTGGACACTTAAAACTGATCCACATAATTAAAATATAATAAAACCCTGATAAATTGATCTAAAAAATCAACAAATAAAAACATAACGCATACAAAATTAATGTTGTGCAAATCTAGCAGTTTCTACAGCTTGTTCTTCAGCGTGATTGCAGCTGGAACAAAGCTGTTTTTAAAACGCTTGGTTTTAAACCTTGGGACTAAAAACCTTTTTCCATATGTGTCGTTTTATGGTACGAACACACCAAACGCGTAACCCGCGTAAGATTTACGCGCGTAACGCAGCTCAAATGTTGCTTGACCATTTTGTGTCAAAAATGGTCCTACGCAGCTCCACGCCTACGCTCCTACGCGCCTAGATGAGTCCATGTCCATGCAAGTGAACGGAGCGTTCCCTCTTCGTCATAACTATCAAACCAAACATCCTTCACATTCACCGAGCGAACATTACGAAAGTAAAATGCACATTTCTCGCTAAAAATGTTTCCATAAACGCATTTAATGGCGTAACTATGTTACTATTTCCACCTAGAATAAAGAAAGTTGTCGGCCGTGGCTGCGCTGGAGTCCGAGGTAGGAAACCCAAACGCCGCCGTGTTTGGGTGATAGAGTTTAGATCGGGTTAGATTAAATAATCTCGGATATAAATAACAATAATCGGGTTAAATAACTTCACATGGTGTGTCTGGTGTGTTTCCAGCATTCGTAGTGTTGATCAGCAGATATATAGTCCGCCAAGACGTTGAGGTTGCTTAGTAACCAGAGACTCTGTCCATGCAAGTGAACGGAGCGTTCCCTCTTCGTCATAACTATCAAACCAAACATCCTTCACATTCACCGAGCGAACATTATGAAAGTAAAATGCACATTTCTTGCTAAAAGTGTTTCCATAAAAAAGCATTTAATGGCGCAACTATGTTACTATTTCCACACAGAATAAAGAAAGATGTCGGCCGTATGCTTCTGTCCAAGCTCAATACTCTCTGCCAGTGACGTCGGGTCAAGCTCAACGCTGATTGGGCAACGCGGCTAATCGTCATGCGTATGAGCGTAAAAAGTTCAATTTTTTGAACTCCTCGCGTACGCGCGTATATGTACGCGCGTATATGTACGCGCGTATATGTACGCGCGTATATGTACGCGCGTAAATGTACGCGCGTATATGTACGCAGCTCATACGCCGCTAACGCGGGTAAAATGTTGCTTTTGCGCATGTAACGCGTGTACGCAGCTCATACGCGCGTAAACCAATGGTTCCCTATGGAAAAATTGCCGATTTTATACGCGTCGTACGCGGGGTACGCGTTTGGTGTGTTCGTACCTTTAGGTCATAGTGATGATCTGTGCTGTCGTTTGCGATGGAAAACAAACTCAAACGGAACTCTTTACTATAGGCCTTGTATTATAGGCCTACAGCACCTTATTAGCACCTTATTTCTGAACAAAAGTTATGATATTATTATCAGAAGACAGGGAACATTAAAGTGTAAAAAAAGCACAGAGATATTCTTTCCTGATCTAATCATCTAAAATCTTTTCTAAAACCCTGTAGAGTTGTAAAATCAATACATGTGCTTTAAGCAGCACCTTATCTTATGATTTAAACACAGAACCACCATTAACTATTATACAGGCCGTTAATTGCATCCTGATCAATAATGTTAATTCAAATGGCGGTCATATTAGATTTAAAGATGTGTGCGTTCACATAACGTTGAGCATGATGTGGTCTTAGTGAGCGGGAGCTATTAGAAGTAGGAAAAAGCTGATATGGGCTGAAATATATTGCTCTATGATAAGTGATGTGGCGGCCAAGCGGTTTAGCGCGGGGTTATTACAGTTTAAGACATTGATACTGAAGTGATGGGGATAGCCTCTGTCTCTCCGTAACCCCACTCTCTGATTTAAACCTCGGGAGAGTGTGTGAAGGATGGAGAAAAGGGGACAATATTTCCCTGATGATTTCTGGCAGTGCTGGAGGTGATGCTTATGTCACCTCTGGTTGAAGGAATGGGGCTAATCTTGCACGTTGAACTTCCTTAAGTGATCATCGAGGCTAACGATCATTAGTGTGATATTTTTTTAAGGAATTAAAAAGGATTGATTGCATTATATATAGCGCTGAGACTACGTCGTTGAAGAGAGATTCTGCCTCGAACATACTTGTAGGAAGTAAATCGAAAGAGAATTGGTTCCGGAGAGAATAACCCCACATACTTCACCGTAGGGGCTTATTCTCTCTCTCTCTCTCTCTCTCTCTCTCTCTCTCTCTCTCTCTCTCTCTCTCTCTCTCTCCCTCTCTCTTTCTCTCTCTCTCTCTCAGTTTGGCATACAGAAATAGACATGGCTAAAAAATACAAATTGACCCTGCTCAATAGAAAGTCAAAGACATATTTTCTTGTTGATTGTATAAGAAACATTTTCGATCTTCTATCTTTATACCTACCTTTTATGCACACACACACACACACACACACACACACACACACACACACACACACACACACACACACACACACACACACACACACACACACACACACACACACATACATACACACAACATTTAAATAAGATGTCTGTTGCATTAACCTTGGAAGTCTATTGATTCATTTAGCCTTTTGCCTCATAAAATAAATATTTCCTATATTATTTGCCTATTTCAAGGTATGTCAGACAGGTATATCATGAATGCATTGAGAGTAAATGTCTCCATTAACTTCCTTACCACTGGAGGATGGTTACAGATAAACCAATGTAATCATTCTTTCATCCTCAAAGATCAACCTGATTGTAAGACAAATAGTATAAAGGCTTTCATAAAAACCCATGAGGGGTTATTAAGAGTTATATTTTCAACAACTTCAGGAGAGAAAGTGCAGTTTAAGATTGCTGTCCAATTTTATTGCACCTCTAGAATACGATCAATCTATAAATTACAGCTCTAATAAATTATCCAATATTTAATGAGCGGTTGTCAACAGCAGATCACATGTCAGCAGCAGGTTGTGTGGAAACCATATAGACGTTTGGGGCTAAAACAATTCTAATGAATTAATAAAGCCTTCTACCCAGCCTAGAGAAAATAGCGTTTTTGTTTTTACGATGTAAGGATGCATTTTGTCTCAGTGCTTTATTTGTTATGAGTTGGAGAGCACAGGAGCAGAGGATGAAACACTGAGTGCAAACCAAAGTGTGTGTTGAATGTGAAGCTCAGAACCGCACTGTGAATGAAGAGCGCCCAGAGACAGGGATCAATACAAATATCTGAAGCCCCCATTAGGTAGATTAAAAGTGTGTGCATGTGTGTGTGTGTGTGTGTGTGTGTGTGTGTGTGTGTGTGTGTGTGTGTGTGTGTGTGTACATGTGCTAGCGCATGCATGTACGTTTGTCTGCAGGCCTGTGTCAGTGCGTGTGTGTGTCTGTGTGTGTGTGTGTGTGTGTGTGTGTGTGTGTGTGTGTGTGTGTGTGTGTGTGTGTGTGTGTGTGTGTGTGTGTGTGTGTGTGTGTATGTGCCTGTCTTTGTGTCTGCACCTCCATGTGAGGCGGATGTAGGGAAATGAATTATTTTTCATTTGTGGATTCATGTTTCAGTCTGGATTGTGCACCTGCTGAATACTTACTGCATTCTTAAAAAGCTGATTTTAAAAGAAAGTAAAGTGGAGATAGTGCAATATTGTAAATGGAGGAAAGAGAGAAAGAGGAGAAAGCTATTTTTGTTAGAACATGTTTGTGGTGGTTCCTGAACAGGGGAAAAACTACTGTAATTCAGGACTATCTGTAAGGGAGAAAGTGTCTCCAATTGGGCTATCGATGGTCACTCAAAGCGCTTAGCATGGGTGCTAATTACACTCCTGTGCTAACAGTAGTAGCTTCCACCTCTGACGCTCGTACTTAGGATTTGGATTTGAACATTTGATGTGACAAAGCTGACCAATGATGATGATGTTGATGGTGTAGCCATCAGGTCAGTGGGAGTCAAGGAGCCTCAATGTTGATGTGTTTGTTACTTCAGTCTCTTTCCGCGGTTTTCAACAAACACAACTTTGTATTATGGAGGCACACATGCACAAACCCACACACATGCACGCACACACACTCACACACATGCACGCACACAAGCACACACACAAACATGCACACACACAAACACACACACATACACAAACACTCGCACACACACACACACACCCACAGACACACACACACATTCACACACAATCGCACCCCCCCCCACACACACACACACACATACAATCACACACACACACACACACACACACACACATGCACAAACACGTCCACCACCTCTTCCTCCTGCTACAAAGGCCTACAGAGCGATTACGCTCTGTCACGAGAGTAACAAAAGTGTTGAGGCTCTCTCTGTTCTGCAAGGAAACATGATCAGTGGAACCAGAGAGAGCTCCCAAAACATCCACATGGCCTTGGACACTAGCTTTCACTGCATACAGGCTGGCTGACACACACACACACACACACACACACACACACACACACACACACACACACACACACACTCAAACGCACACGCACGCACACACGCACACACACACACACACACCGACAGACAGACAGACAGACGGACGGACGGACGGACGGACGGACGGACGGACGGACGGACGGACGGACGGACAGACGGACAGACAGACACATTTCCACAAACAGACACAAAGACAAAGTACTTTTATTTATTTTTTAAATATGTCTTATCCTTAGAGATGATCCCTGATTTTTCAACAACACACCTGTTCAACAAAATCCTACTTACTGAAACACAAAGAAGAATGATAATTGTAGGCTGCTTATATTGACAAATTGTGATTCCATGTATATAAATATCTGATAGTACATCATAAGCCTATGTATGTAATGAATGCAATGTATCTGAAAAGTGCTTTTATACCCATTAAAAACATGTTCTACCGTTTTTTGAAGATGATTTGATATTTTGGCTATCGGGTACATACCGTTTGAATATCTGCTAAATACTTTAGATAAGTCAATGCTTTGGGTTTTATGCAATCTTTTTTTCATCAACACGCCTAGCAAGTTTTATATATTATTATGAAATGTACTGATGGATAATAATGAAATGCTGTTCTGATCTATGACGTGTCAAACCTTTTCTGAAGCAATGGTGTCTGTGTTATGCTAGGCTAAAATATAATTGTCATTATTTTTTTCATCTCTTCCATCATTTTAATTAAGTCTTGACAGTGACTGGCCAGAATACCGTTGAGATACGCCCCCTTCAAGGAAAACACAAGATGAAAAGGCACCAAACATATTCACACTCCGAGGAAACGCTTCATAAATTAAAAGACCTGTGGAAAATATCCACAAAATTAAAATGCAAATTATTGATTGCTTTGTTCTGTGCCCGGCCGGGTTCGGATAAACCAATAAAAGTCACTTGCCCATGGCAACACCCCCTATCAATTTTAGACCTGCTTGATGGTGAAGACTTGAACCGGCTTAATTAGAAACACAATAACATGGTGGTGACAATGTCTGCAGCCTCACTCAGCAAGGCTCGGATGCGCGCTGATGAAGAGTGACTCATACATCCAGTAAGCTCATAAGTTAGCCCTTACTGGAAACACGATACAGTGTCGCTCAAAAGGTTTCCACTCAAACATCTTATTTACTTTTCAAACAACTTTTGTGAAGAATGCAAAGAAATAGCAATAAAACCAATCTGTAATCTCCCCGTCGGACCTTGTTGAATGTTTGCCAAAATGAGGTTGTCCAAATGTGTCATAGAGAGCCGAGTAAGAGGCTTTTGTTTTAGTTCTGCTGGGGGCCGGGGGATGGGGGACCCCAGGGCTTCTTGCTGATGGATTCCAACTGCCAGGCTTCAGAACCGGTTTTGTACAATTTTGTGAAAAATGTTGTGCACAATTCTAATTTCCTCTCTTTGTTATGAGTTCGGTAAGACCTGATGCGTTAAACACAAAGAAATCATGTCTCCACAATATTGTCCCTTTAACTCCTCTCACTTAATATTATAAGCGCAGCGCACAATCCTGTCAGCTAAAAGATCCATGACAGTTTTTGATGAAAGAAGAAGAAACATTTCAATTTGTACTTGCTCCGATGGGACCATTCAAGGTTATTAAAACGGGACAATACTGCCACTATTCATATCAGCCCAAGGTGGCGTGAAGCGACACGAGGTAGAAAGCAAAGTATAAATAGAGGCAAAGGTAATTCTCTTCACAGTCTAAGTATGACTTAGCGGGGCCCAGTGGGGGGCCCATGTGGAACCCGCTGAGGGGTGTCTTTGTCAAGGGATAAATAACAAAGCTGGCTGCGCTGCCTTCACTTTTCCTGTGAATTCGGGAGTTGAAAAGGGGGTCTTGAAACGCTGAAACGGAAACCAAAAGAAATAGCAATAAAGAATGAATTGCTGTGACTGACTGCATGCTTTTGTAGAATGCATTCGCCTCTGTAAAAAACACCTTGTATGTAAAACAAATCAGTGTTCATTATTAAAACTAATTATTCAAATTTATGTTCTGTTTTTCTTTTTTGATCTTCATCATCGTGTGTGTCCATTCAAATTGAAATGCCATAAAGGAAAGCAACACTGATTATAACACTATTTATATAGGCTCTCTACATTGCTCATGTAAAGAGAATACAACAGAGGGTCCATTGTGTTAAACCAATTGTATTATTACTATTTGTATTGATGTAAACCTTTTAAACAGGGGAAGTCTAGCCAAATGGAAACAGAAAACAAGCGCCCCTCTCAGCGGCCCTATCCAGAGTCACAGACAATGCTCATTTAAGACACAAAAGCACATTGAGTCACATTCAGGCTACACCTGCCCTCTTATAGAGCGGCCTCATTCTAAAGCCACTTTTTGTTGTCCCCTGCTCAGGTTTTCTCCCCATGGAGGGAAGGAACAAATATAAGCCAGGCCCCTCTCCACCATGTTTGGTTTGGTAAGAGACAGAGAGAGGGAGAGAGAGAGACAAAGACAGACAGAAAGATAGTAAGAGAAGCAAAGACAGGAAGAAAAAGAGACGAGAGAGAGAGAGAGAGAGAGAGAGAGAGAGAGAGAAAGAGAGAGAGAGAGAGAGAGAGAGAGAGAGAGAGAGAGAGAGAGAGAGACACAAACACACAGAGGACGAGAGACATACAGAGGGAGAGAAAGCGGGGGAGGGGTTATGCTGTTTCAACCAGAAAAAAAGTGCATCTCTTCCCTGAACCGCCCCACAGAACACCTTCGCTGCCCTTGCACTCGGGCTTTGTCAGGAGCGGTTGGCTGGGGAAAAAATGGGATAGGAAAGAGTGTGTTTGAGGGGGGCAGATCACACAGGTGGATAGCTGGACCACTAATGTGTTTATGGGGGATTTCTTTGATAAAGACGGTGCTGGAGGTGGTGGTGGTAGAAGTGCTAGTGGTGTGGGTGGAGGGCAAGCACACACATGAGTACACACACACAGACGCACACACACCTCCTCTGAAGGTTCAGCTTGATTTGCCATATTTTTTTATCCACGTTACAAAGGTTGGATATGCAAACACAATCCTGTCTGCTGTGTTTGTGCTCTGAGGAGCGTTGATGTGTTGCTGACCACCAGGGTGACACACAGAGAACGGGGTTAAGACTCTCACTGGTCAGCCTCTGCAGACGATCGGTCAGCATCACCAGCGAGCACAATCTGCTGCACTATCACGGCCTGTTGATAGTGAGCCATGGGTGACGGAGGAACTGCTGAACGGGACGTAACCCAGATCTGGAGGCTAGAGCGTTGCCATGGGAAAATGTCAGCATGGCTCGACAACAATAAGGATGGTTCGCTAGCTTTAAACAGGAAGAGGTGGTGGAGGGAGAGAGAGCAAGAGAGAGAGAGAGAGAGAGAGAGAGAGAGGGGGAAAGAGAGAGAGTAAGGGAGAGAGTGAGAGAGAGAGAGAGAGAGAGAGAGAGAGAGAGAGAGAGGGGGGGGGGGGGGGGGGAGGGGGGAGAGCAAGAGACAGAGAGAGGGAGGGAGGGAGAGAGAGAGAGAGAGAGAGAGAGAGAGAGAGGGAGAGAGAGTGGGGGTGGAAGCAAAGAGTGTATCATAATACAGCAAGAGCTGTTTGATATCTCTTCCCTTTTTACAGCGTTGACCTACGGTGGTTCTGTGCTGTTCCCAGTGTGTCCTCCTGTCCACATGAAGAGGGCTGTGTGTGTTACAGCGCAGGGTCAGGCTAAGCCAGGCCACCGCAGCACCACCGCACTTTGTTATTCACACAACAGCTGGTGGGAGCAAAGACAACAACCATGAGACAAAAGACACAAATATAAAGGTAATATTCCATGTATATTTGAAACATATACACATTTCAGTTCCTCTCGTATAAGTCAGATCCAAAGGTCAATGGACCTTTGGATTCATAGAATTCTGTTGGATCCATAGACTTCTAACTAACTCAAATATTTCTCTAATGTATTTGTTTCTAACACATTTATTCATGAAGCACATCCAAAAACAAATTGACCAATGTGCTTTACAAATACTAGGTACAGACAGAAGAAACAACTGCAAGTATATGCAACAGTGAGACATCAGATGTAACCTTGTGTGCATGTTATTCTGGAAGATGAAGACACAGAATTAGACCAGCCGTCTTCTTGGTCCCTTATGTTCCCATGCTGTGTGCGCTAAACATAGCACATAGCATAATTTCAGTGTTACATCTTACACACTGAAGTGCCAGCAATGCCTGTCAAACATGAAAACACAAAAATGTTATTGCAAGGAATCCCGAGAAACGACAGTGACTTTGCCTGTTGTATCAGAAGATATGTTTCCCAGCCGTCAGAGCAAGAGTTGGAAAGCTCTGCCTGTAGCTAAAGGTGTATGCTTTTGTTTTGCAGTTTGCCTGAATTAATGGCCTCTTCGAGTTGTAGATACACAGTAGCAATGATTACTCTTCATAATGACCTTATAGTGTATTTTATATAGCGCTGACGTCACACCGGAAATACAAGAAGATTAGTTATCCATTGTAAGAAATGTACAAGACTGTATACTGCACTTTTCAATCCTTATTTACCATTAATATAGATAAATATATATATACTCTTTTTTAAATATCCATATATATTCATTCATACGTTTTCATATTATTATTGTAAGATATATTATATTGATATGTTGTTGTTTTTTTATTATAATATATTTGATAGATTATATTTATTTTGTTTTTATAATTATTATATGTTATATATATTTAATATATTATATATTATCACTGTTATTATGAGGATACAGTGGATTATGGATTCATTGTACGTGTCTCCAGAATCCACTGGCTGCTACGACGCTGCCCAGTGTCCCCTTATAGACAGTGTGGTCTGCCACTATCTGCCAGTACTGTGATGAACCTGTTTAGTCCAGTCGGAGCAGGACACCACATATCTATCAATGGATTATGATATAAGTGAAAATGTTATTGTACAACAAATATAGATACATTTTTTATATTTCTATTTCTAAAGAAAAAACGATGACTATTTCCACAACCATATCATTCATCCCATTGCGATCTCAGCGCGTTAATTCCTCCATGTCCTTTTGTACTTGGCGGTAACTTCAGTAATAGACCAGCCTTGATCCTGGGAAAGTATTTAAAGGAGTTTTTTTTCTGCAAAGAGAATAGGGGTGGGTATTGCCAAAGAAGTCACGATTCGATTCGTATCACGATTCACATGCCACGATGCGATTCTATCACGATGCATCGCGATACTTGAATTATTGCGATGCATTGCGATGCATTGCGAATTTTCACTGAACACTGTTAAAAAAAAATTAAGCCATTACCAGTGGCTGACTGGCTGTGTATGATCTGGATAGTGTGTTCAATTGATAACTCAAAGCAACTCAATTCATACATAGCTGTATTTATTGAAACGACTATTACTGGATACACTGACAAGAAGTGCTAAGGATCTATAAAACTTAAAATAACAAAATAAGGATAATCAGTGCCGTTTACATGGCCTCAGTGGTCCTTTAAACCAATGAAATGAAAACATTCAAACATTTCCCCTTTTGGAAGTAGCTGCCATTATAACAACAATATCATTTCATAAACATAAGAGGACAAACTGATGCCACAAAAAGTGAATAGGCTTTATAAAACTATATAAAAAAAAATAAATAAATAAATAAAAAAAACTTTTTAATTATTCATTTTTTTAAATTAATAATCGATTCTTGGCGTCAACAATCGATGCAGTAGATCGTGAAAATTAGAATCGTGATGCATCGTCATGACGATTATTTGGCACACCCCTAAAAGAGAAGCGTTTCCAATGTTCATATGCAGCAGTGCCTTCCATTCTCTTAGTCAGGATACGTAGGCTAGAGATATCATTTAAGTGTATAAATAGCTTGAGACCGTGCCTCTTTATACACAATGTGGGCCGTCTTGACCTTCTCCACAATATATAGACTGAGAGCCCCACCGGTTTCATGAAGACTCTGTTGAATCCCAGTGCTACTTTATAATACAAGGAGGCAGAGGTGCCTCTCAGGAAGAAAGAACTCAAAGCTGACTTCTGTAGCAGCGACTGCTTATTGTCCTCCACCCAGCGACACATACACCACCTCTTGGCTTTAACCCTGATATTATATATGACCGTGGTTTGATGGAAAAAAAGTCTTATGACTCTCAAAGCTGCCTGTAAGAAGAAGCTTGCTTGTTGCTGAAATGCTGCTGTTGTATTGAGTAGTAGGATGGGTTCCAATACATTTGCAGTGAATCATATGGTTGTTGCCTATACCTTTTGAATAGGGTTACTTTTCTTCTTTTTTTTACGTGTACACTGAGGTTACAGCATATTTAATAACTGATGTAATTGTAAGGTTACTGAATACAATCTTACTACTATATAATAGCAGGCCTGTCGGACAAGTTACTCAAGTTGGTCAGTGCGCATGTGACAAGCAGCCTGCAGCTCACACACACACACACACAGCACGCGCCAACGCACACATACTCCGCATTCACACACGCACGCACACACACGCACGCTCACGCAAACGTTTCAAGACAAAGGCAGCGAAGGGCACCGCATTCACACACACCGCACACACGCATGCACATGCACGCACACACATGCACGCCAAGCGGCCTGCAGCTCACACGTCATGAATTGGCTAGTAGTTGTTTATTTTTAGATACATTAGCCTCTTTAGCAAACCAGCTCGAAAACCAACATCACAACTTTACATTGTATTGCTCGCACAGCAAGAAGGTGCATGACCAAATTGGCAGAAATACAAAGAAAATAAATCTCTTCACGGGCGCAGCCATTTTTGTTGAGAGCGTCATCGCTGCTCTCGGTCTACTCTCAGAATTCCGAGAGATGAAGACAAAAAGGGGGCGTGCCTCAGAGAAATGCCGCAGGAAAGCAGGGAGATTGCCCGACTTCCAACTCGGATGGCTGGCGTCCGAGGAATCTGGAACACACCAAAGGCAGCACAGGACACCGCATGCACACACTCCACACACACATGCACACACGCACACACGCACATCGTAAGACGTTCTGTCTATAGACTGTAGAAATTGCAATAAAAGAGGTGAAGAGACAATTTCTCACGTCGACAAGCAACGACAATTAGCCTAGTTCATTTTGTCATATAAAAAAAATTAAATTCAAACATCGCGCCAACCGGCATTTCAACACACAAGTCACGGGAACATTTCCCTCCTCCTTGAGCCTTTTCTTATGTTTTGTGTGTATGCTATGTGTGACGGTAGCTTACTGCTACCTGTCTTGGCCTGGACACTTGAAGAGTTGTTTAATCTCAATGATGATTATTGTTTTCAACTAACCAATAGTAGTTGCCATGCATTTTTAAATGTCAATACACTTTTCAGCCCTGAATATCAGTAAAAGCTGCTGAATTATTGATTTTAGTATAGCCTACCACACTTTCCCTTGAACAATTACCCCTGTTACCCATAAATTTACTAATTTTATAATGTAATGAAATGCACACTAGCTGCTTTCAGACACACGTGTAAGTCCTGATATTCTCCTGCTATTCTCCTGATGTGAACATCCTATCCTGACATTTGTACCCTGAAAATCTCCTGAAGTTAGTATTTTCTCCGTAGGAATTTAAATTACCTTATATGTAAATGAGGATTAGAAAGTCTGTATTTCTCCCACCACTTCAGTGTGCATGTTGATCAGGCTTCTGCATGTCATTGAGTGGCCCCCTGAATGATATTCAGCCTGTTGCCTTTTGTTCGCTGACATTTTTAAAGAATATTTAAATGTTGGCAATGCTTTTAAGAGTCATTTGTGGTGAACACTAAAAGATCTTATCATAACCCTAAAAGTACAAGTCATACATAAATTACAATAAATGAGTTTACAGCTGCACGTGTATAGAATATGTTTTTTTATTATTATTACTGACAACAGTCAGCTGAACATTATAGGGTCCCGTCCTTCCACTACCTGTTTTCACAATTAAACACAGAAATCAACTACATTTGTCCAAGTGTTAGTTCTATCTGAAATTAAGCAAAAAAATATGCTCTCTTTCTCTGGTAACGCAGTCGTTCGCGACGCCTTTCTTCTTCGTCGTTGCTTCTATTTGTTTCAAACTCATGCTCCAATCTTTCATCCACCGATGCTTCGGATTTGGTGGATGCAACGGAATATAAGATCATAATTTTAGCAACATTTAAGGTGATTGCGATGAGTTCTGCTCGTTTTGCCTCCATTTTTTCCATGGTCAAATCAAAATAAACTACAGTGACAGAGGCCACACTTATCCCGCCTCTTGCAAACTTAGAACCTACGTCATATCCCGCCCGTTGCCAGCCCACCCCCCTAAACCCCCCGTTGATTCTACTGATCTCTAAACAACATCGATGTCCGCATATAAAGCATCAAGTGTGATTACCCTCTCGGTCGAATATCCTGACATACAAATGCGGCAAAAATGTGTGAAAACGGCTTACAAGTAGAAAATGATTATGCTTGCTTCATAACCTAAGGAGGAAATGATTATGCTTGCTTCATTAAGTACTAGGTGAAATAAAAAGTTATACGTTGTAACGTTATAGGCAAAATGTTATTATATCATGCGCTCAGAATTTTGTTACATTATCGACTTTGGTTTCCACATTATTGCTATGGGTTTACTTACAACTAGAGGTTGAGCACGCACAAAGCACGTGCGGAAACTCTAGTCTATGTAATTGCTGCCTCCTTACCCTCTCCATACTTGAATCTGGTGGCGGGCAAATCAATGGGGCTCTGGATCTATACCTTTACCATGAATCAGATGTGTGTAGCCACTAGTGATGTCATGGGCCATGCGTCACTCTTGTCATTCTGGATATCAACACTCCAGACTGGGAGCCCAAGAGGTCTTGGGGTAGTGCCATTCATAAATCTAGGAGAACTCTTTGGGGATCGATCCGCATGCTAAGTGAGGTCAAGGTTCCCCGCCCTTTTCAATCTGGTGGAGGTGAACACAAGGCTTCAGGAGGAGTGGAATTGTGTGCTATGAGACGAGAAGTTACTTTGTTTATTGTTCACGATATTTTGGATGTAGCAGTACAGGTCACTTCAAATCGATCAATGTTCGACGGAAATTCATTGAAAATTAATCCCCAAGACAATGGCATTGAATTGCTATTGTCTTCAGGATTCATCGTTCATAATCCAGGTTCATCCCAGCATTTCCCTCAACCTTTCACATTTCATTGATCAGAGTTATCTCCAGGATATGGCGGGCCACAGGGCCAGGGTAGTGGTTATAGTGTTTGATTCCTCCTGAAAGGTCCTTGGTTGGAACTCTAATGTCTGCAATAGCCTCTATGATATCCTTGAGCAACAGTCCGGACCCCTACCAGCTCATTTAAGCTGCTATCAGTAATTGTTGCATGGCATTGTTATTTTTATTTAATTGTCCTTTGATTGAGTCTCATGTTTGTCATGCATTCAGATCTATAGCAATGGCCAGTTATCAAACCTATATATGAGAACCATGAGACTCATCTGAACATAATTTGGTCAATACAAAGTTGGGCTGTACTATAAATATGATCGTGAGGCAGTCTGAAAAGTGGGAGTTGTATGGATAGTTCAGTCATGTGTGAGGGGATGGTTGTTTGTGACAAGGCCAAAACCACTAGCAGCACTGCAACCAAAAAAAAATCCAAGTCTGCACATTGCAACCACCATATGGTTAAAATTGCTTATGAATTCAACATTCATTTAATAATATCCAAATATTTACGTTAACATTTTGGCATGAAAGCATGTACACTTAAAATAATGCAACCACTCTCCATTTAATGGTGAATCGAATGTGCAATAAATACAGTTGAGCTTTGTTCAATATCAAAAGCTGCATCGATGAATATCCCAATATATTGGTATTTTATAAGGTTTCTGTCTGTATATACTACAACAAATAGAAAAATGGGACAATAATGTCTCAATACACAGAGCAGAACTTATTCTAAGGAGTTCACACACACTTCCAGACATAGGTAGATCGTCCCAAGTAAAGGCTCCCTCATGCTGCCACATGCATCTGTTTAAAAAATAGCTGTGGAGTTCAATGGGGATAAGCCTATCGACATATATAACAAACTCAAGATGTGTTAACTTTGTATATCTTATCAAAATTGGTAGGGCCATTCAAATCTGACGTCAATTTACTTTTTGCACTTTTTTTATTGCCATCTAACAAGTGCAATTACAGGCAACAAATAAATGATATAGGTTGGAATAACATTTGTCGGTATTAATCCAGGGTTATGGAACACAATGATGGAAAATTGCCTGTCATTTGATAATCAGAGTGATTTAGATGCTAAAATGTTTACCTCTGCCTCTAGGAGTGAGTCAGTTTTCCACATATCAATGAAACACTAGATTGTTTCAATAAAAGGACGTCTCTGTATTATTTTGTGTTGTGGTCTTTTAATAGTAGCACAGACACTGTTGATACTTGTGGCAGTACCTAACTACTGCACCTAAATGTTATTGTGTTCAAATAAAGCCTATCCAAAGAAACACATGGTTGATCAATTCAATACCTAAATGGGCCTCAAGCCCTTTGAAAAAAAAAGGTTTTGTCAGGTATGGCATCAAGTGTCACGTTTTTATTGCATGCCTTTCATAGACACATTGATGCCAGACTAACTCCTAATGTGAAGATCAACTCTTTTCTACACAATACTCCCTCCATTGTTCACCGCCTTCATGACACAACTGAAACAAATACAAAGTAGATACCTTGCACAGTGGACTTAAACACTGAAGTATTAGGTGTGGTTTCATAAAAAGAGATGATCTAATTCTCCTGATACCTGCAAAGCAGCAGACACACCGATTAAGACGGGATGTCCCTATACGGAGGTGGGCGGTACTGGGGTGCAGAATAGGCTCCAGCCGAGCACGGCATTTCTATCGCTTTTTTGTCAACAAGCAGACAGTGCTGAAAGACTCCGCCATTGTAACCATTCCTCTATTGATATTTGCCCCCCCAGCTGCAGGCCTGTTGGCTGTAAACTTAGATGCTAAGTGTCATTTTGGATGTCATCACAGCATTTGCCATGTACATTTTTAAATCTATGCAAAGGTCTGCAACGCTGCTGCTGCTGCTGCTGCAACATGCTGTTCTTGAGCCTCAACATAAGAAAAGAACTGTCATCTCCATAGAGAGATCACTGGACTCTGTTTACCCCTTGAATAGGAGACTGCCCCCTTTATGATTACCATGAAAGCTGAGCTCAGCCTCCTTGTTTTGAAAGACAACTGTGAAGAAAAGAGGATTGACCAAAAGAGTCGAGAGAAAAGTACAGAATCAGATCCTTTATTTGTGAGGCCCTTTGACAAGAATGCCAAAACTAGTGGCCCTGAGATCCTTAAAATAGAATGCTAATAGCGTGTGTCACTTGGCTGCTGACAAGAAGTGGGCCAGAGACCTTGGTATAATCTTCAGAGTAGTATCTGAAGCCCTGAACAGGCTTCTTAACAGCAACACCAGAGACTACGCTTCCAAAGTGTTTGTGGAGAGAAGGGAGTCTTAGAGTCTAGTAAGTGGTTCCTATCTGCTTTCAGAAGTGGGCTTTCAATGCAGTCAGGCTGATGCTGACACCAGCACTGCCGGAACTGTAAAGGATCCAACCAAAATCCATATTTTATTTAGATAAATAAAATGTGACATGTTCAGCATGTATTCAACATTAGATTCTTATTTTATCAGAATAAATACTGTTCAGAGATTTCCAGTGATTATTATGATCCTGCAGCACTTGTTAAATTATATGGAAACATAAATGTCATTGTTTTTCTTGATTTTCAACTTCATAAATTCGCAACCATTTGAACCTGAAATTGACATTCAACAACCAAACTTCTCCTTTTTTTATTCTTGGAAGAAGCTATTCGGAATTGATTATGAAGACATCTGGGCTAATAGCAAGTCGGTATGAGGAAGTTAATGTAAAAGATGAGTGCTTGCTATATGATGACTTATAAAAATTGGTATGAAAGTGTAAGATGTGAAACCATCATGGATGATGGTTAATGTGTATATTTTTTAGTTTTTTGTAAAGCTTGACCTTTCAATTTGGAAAATATTCACGAAAAGCAAAACAACTTTTCTCAGCATATTTTGAACACATCTTTAATGGCTATTATGATAAATATTGTATTGACCCAAAGGTTGGTAGAAAAACAATGTAGGCCTCCAGCTGCACCCGCAAGTACCCCCTTCACCAGTCAGGCAGATTGTTAGACTTTTGTTATTTCCAGAGCGTGCGCTCTGCTCATCTGCGTTCACTCAATGCTCCTCTTAATTGGACGGGTACAGCATCAAGCCATTACGCGTTTATATATATGGCCCCACTTTTATTTTTTTGGAGCATCTACAGGTGAAAGTACTTGTGAATGCAGGCCCATGGTTCTCCTTTGGATGTGCTCTTATAGCCTATTGTCTCCCATAATAAATGAGCAGGCCTTCTCCTCCTTAAGTTACCTTACTAACCAGCCGTGGTGGAAACGTCAATATGTGACACAGGGTGACCCTTTCAAGAATTCTGTATGAGATCCATCTGGATACCCTTTGAAACTATATTATCAACGAGGTCTGGTGTTTTTAGAATCTATTGTCATCAAAAATTAGGAGCAGACTAATAAAATATGGCCATTCAAATGCTAATAGCACAGACAAGGAATTCATTTTCTGAAGCACCCATTGGAGTGAACCTTAAAGAGCCGTCAAAGAGATATCCTCAAAGTGGCTGGTTGCGTTGAAGATAGCAGTGAATTATAAAATCAAGTGAAAGGTAAAGGTCTTCATTTACCATTGTCTCAGCTGATGAATAATAATGCGTTTCCCTCGGGAAAATCTCAAAGAGGCAGTTTAATACACACACATTTGTGTAGCATTGTGCTACTTCAGCACAGTGCTAATACCTACCTTTGGCCTGTATACTCAAAGGCACAAGGAATAACAAAAACAGAGAACTTTTATAAGAGTAATTGAGAAATGTTTTCATTGAGATAGTTTATGAATAATGATCTAATACTATAATACAGCAATACAATACAACTTATATATACGACTTATCTCCATTTGTGAAAAGCACAATGTAGTTAATGTGCTGTTGGGTTGAGACTATTCTGTTTTATGACTTTTGAGACTTTTACCTTTTACTTCTACATATAACTCATATTAGGGAATGAATGATGTAAAACCAGTTAGCAAGTTCAGCTTAACATGCAATGCCAACTCCCACAGGATTCTTAATTCACACAATGATTTGATTTGGGACAACTGCATTAGCAGCCTAGTCTAGCTCAAGTGGAGCACCAAGCGCATGGCTTTAGACTTGTGCAGGCCTAATTATAGAGATTATCTCATTTGCTATTGTAAGGGACTGTTGTGCCATCTCCCATTTATTTAATTAGTCCTTTCACATTTGGAAAAGGTCTTTTTGGGGCTAAAAAATTTGTTTACAGGTTTGGGAGGTATCTGAGATTCAGAGGGTGTTCCACTGTATTAGCATTACATTCATCCTTTTCAGTGTTGTTGAGCAATATGTCAGGCAATTAGCTGTAATAATGATTTTTTTTCTGTGGCGCTAATCAAAAAATATGTTAAAACATTCTTTATGTTCCCGGTTGACGGTCTGTTTCCATTTAACTGCATGGCTAAAAAGAGCCTTCTACTCCTGGCTTCCACTCCACTTGATCACCTCATTTGCATTTTATATTGGTAAATCAAATTAAGCACCCGTAGCTTTTAACATGATTGAATGTGGCCAGGGCGGCACAGACGGGACTTTTTCTGCACAGAAAATTAGACCAAATTTAATGTGCAGTGCGAAGAGCCCGTTCCCCTTTTGCATTCAGCAAATCACATTCACTCAGCTAATTAAAATGATTTCCCCCCTTTTTTGTCTGCAATTGCCAAAGGAGCTTTGATAGATTTGCCCACCTGCTGTTTGTACAGTACATCTTCCTTTTACTGCTTTCCCCCCGGGAGCTCCGTCCCTCTGTCAGCTGTCATCTACACGCCGCAGCATTGTTGCATTGCTACTGTATCCATTGATACGCCCAATAACCAATTACTGAGGCACAATGCCTCTCTGTTTAGCTCACTGATCATACACTACTTTTAATGTTACTGAGGTTATTGGTAGGGAATGTTGGTAGGGAATGTTTGTTCTGCAAGGAGGTATTCAGACTAGGATATAATGCATAGATGGTATGCATGCTGGGCTGTTCTTTCATCAAACCGACCGATGTTTACTTTGTCGGCTAAATGTGTTGGCTAAACTGAATCTGTAAACTAAGACTCAATTCAACTAGTTGCATGTTTTTTAAAAGATCAACAGTTCTGTACAGTTTCAATAAGTAAATGATAACAACAAAATGGTAAAAAAAATGAGTTTCCAAGTTGAACTTTGGCGGCTGTAATGTTAACAAATTCCGGGATGGCTCACTCATGTGCTCAATCATATTAAAACGTACTTGTTGTTATTTTTTTTATTTCTTTTTGATTCTTTAAAATGTATAAACATTTTGCTTTTACAATGGTGTTAAGCACAAGTGAGTGTTTTTGTCCAAATATTATGAAACAGAAATACATTTTATTTTTTTTACTAAGAAAAAAATATGTTGGACAGACGTGATAAGATGAAGATAAAGAAAGAGGGGGAAGGAGGTAGAAATTGCCACACTTCAGGCAGTATTCCCACTGGGGGATAATAGGAGCAGCTCGCACGGCACAGCCACAACGCCTGCAGTTTCAGCACCAGGCGCTTTCCCGGAACGCGACAGTCAGCTTAATTGCAGCTTTTAGGATCATTACTGCTCCCATGTGAATGTCAAAATGGACAGGGTTAGTGGGCCTTTGACAAACAGGCCACCACCGCCTGCTGCACCATCACCGTCACCAGAGGGCGGGGCCATTGACAGACTACAAAATACAGCCCTTGTTTGCCATTTTTCGCCTTCAACAACCAGCAAGGTAAAATGGTACGGTTTCACAAATACATTTTATGCACACCCCAAAAATATAGTCTGTCTGAAATCGTTCCTTCGGTCTATGGACGACAGACAAATGAATACTGTCAGAGAGCACTGTTCTTTAAAAAGTAAACATTGTGACGAAAGACGATCTGAAGCACAGAATTCTGTATCACAAACATATCTGCACCGCACCAATCTCACCATTAGATTACTGTTGTTGCATTAGTTGTAAGAAATAGCATTATTTCTTACAATAAGGTTGTACACACTATTATTGTACTCATATTTTGTCCACCCAGGTTCAACATTCAAAGAGATTGCATCTACTACCCAAGACCTGGGGGCTAGTTCATCTACCAGAGCTGTCTTTCCGACCACCCTGCCTCCAGTTGAATTTGGCCTTTAAAATCACATCAGGATCAGGATTTATGTCCTTTATTATTATCTATGAAATATATAGACTATATTTCTGTAGTCTTTTTCTATGTCATTCAAGATACATTCATGTTGACTTCATCTGTAAATGAACTGTGAGATCATGGCCGTCTTGATAGAGATAAGTACATTGTTATAATGGTTGAATATTAAGCTTATAATGTTCATTAAAAAATGAAGCTATGACAACTTATTTCAGAGTAAAAGAAGCCCATACATGTTCTATTCATTTAGCTATACAGCTATACATTCAGCCAAAAAACTGAACTTTTCTAATTTCTGTAGCTTTGCTTTCCATTGCTATCACACACACACACACACACACACACACACACACACACACACACACACACACACATGCACACACACACACACACACACACACACACACACACACACACACACACACACACACACACACACACACTCACACATACCAGACACATAGACGCACACACAGAAACAAACTCTGCCTAGAAAGCCTTTTGCCCTCGTTCCATCGCATAAATTGAAGGGTAGAGGGTAGGGGGAGCCGGGGCAGAATCAATTTCCTAGTGTGATATGCATACCAGGTAAGAGCCCATTCGAGGTTTTTGCAGTCAAGCTTGTTTTGGTTTCTGTTTCTGTTGTGCCATATTCAGCAGTGACCCTGGCTGCACAAAAACAGCCTATCAAAACAAGGACGGGTTGCAACTCTGCGAGGTGTTCCGCCGGTAAGAGTGCTATAAAGCCAAGTGCCTTATCGTTTCCTCCCCGAGAGTGGCTGTGATGGCACCGGAGGGATGAAGGTTACCAGACAACATGTCGCGTGGAGTGCTTTAAAGGCAACGCTGATTTGTTTTGTGCCATCGCGCCGCTCACCCCCCTGTTTTCCCGCTGTTCATTCCTGTCATGTGAGGAGTAGCAGAGTGGCTGCTAAAGCTGCGTGTGCTAAATCAGCTAATACAGAGCTGTAGCATCTGACCTGCTCATGTAGGCCACGAGGTGGAACCACTACTTTGGGACGCCATGTTTTTTCCACAATTAGCCGGTTCTGTGCTCTGTTCTGTACTCACTCTCTTTATAAACTCTGTAAGACGGAATGACACAGCGACATAGCATAGCTCCTGCCACTTATAGAGACATTTAATCTCCTCATTTTCAGACCACCGCCCAGCTATTAAAAATGCTGAGCAAGATGGCTGGCAAAGCCATCAGTGTCATACAGTCTATTCATCTTTCTCTGCATCCACTTACAAAAGCGTTGCTGTGTCAAGAACAAGCAACAAGACAGTGAACAGAGATCTGAAACAAAGGCCCTCTGAAACTCCCGGGCTTTGTCGCAGAACCATCACTCTGTACATTGTCCTCGTACCTTGAGATTACGCGTTCCGTGTCAGTTGAGGCAAAGAAACAAATGAGTGTTTCACACCTAGTTATTTCAAGAGAAGAAGGTTTTTTTTCCCTTTGCCATTTTTATAGACTGCATCAGATCAGGCATGGTGGTTAACGCATGCGATCACGAAACGCAACATTCCTGATGTAATTAAAGTGTATCGTAAAAAAATATATTATAAAATCTTTACATACATCTCAAATGTTTACACACGATCAAGACGCTACTTGAAGCCGGTTATATAGTGATTATTGGTTTCTTGTGATCTGTAACTAAATCTTTCCTGAATCATACTGGAATACATTCAGAGACTACCTTGAAATAAGATATTACAGTGGAGGCAGGAGGACTGATAGGGACGACGAATTCAATGGAGAGTGTGATGTGTGATAAGAAAGTGTGTGTGTGTGTGTGTGTGTGTGTGTGTGTGTGTGTGTGTGTGTGTGTGTGTGTGTGTGTGTGTGTCTGTGTGTGTGTGTGTGTCTGTGTGTGTGTCTGTGTGTGTGTCTGTGTGTGTGTGTGTGTGTGTGTGTGTTTGTGTGTGTGCGTGTGCTTCGTGTGTTGCTGTCTTTGTTTAAGTATCCTCACCTGTTGCAGCGTGACACCTGAACCAATTTTATCACACACACACACACACACACACACACACACACACACACACACACAAACACATCTATATGTTCCCATTCTCTCACACACACACACACACACACACACACACACACACACACACACACACACACACACACACACACACACACACAAATATACACACTCACACACAAATACATACACACACACACAAATGCACACACATACACGCACACAAAGGCCACAGGCTTCCTAAAGAGAGCGATACATCCTCCTGAGCAGCTCTCCCACCATATCTGCATCGCTCTCCCAGCGGGCCCAAGAGGGATGATGGAGGCGATGTCTATTGAGTAGGAAAGCATTAGTGCATGGCAGTGCTGGCTGGCTGGTCCTGTGAAACAATGATTAAGGTGCACCCATTGTTTAATTTTTAATAAGAGCTATCTCCATTGGACATCAGCCAACTGGGTAAAAGTAGAAATGGGTGTTTCCACTGCTTTTAGAATAGATGCCCTAACCATTTGTTATCAATGTTGTGGTGAGTGGGTGACATGTCATGTGCTTTAGGTTTTATCTTTCACCTCTTTTTTTGTTGCATGTTAGCGTTTTGGGGATTGCAGAGAAATCCACATATGCGGTGTTCTTGGTTTGGTGTGCCTTTTTATGTGGTGGCAATTTTCTCTTCCACTGCTTTACGTTATGTCCAGTAGTTAAGGTGATACAAGAGTAACTGTCTCCAGTATGCACCTTTTCTAAACAACGTATACCTTTTGGTGTCACAAAAATACAGTATTCGGATGGTATCTATTCATGCAATATGGTTGTAATAAACAAAACAAAAATATTAAAATAATATATGTATATTATAGCTGTTTGAACTTTTATTATTATTCTATTATTATAAAATTATTCTCTTTCTTTCTTGTTTTTCTGTATGCTTTCTGTTCTGTATAACCTGAGCATCCTTACACCTTTAGGATCAATCAAACAGTTCAGATCTCAAAAATGCCTCTCTCCAAAATCGTAATCTTCTGAGTGTGTTTGTGTTTGTGGAAGTTGTTCTGGAATTAAAAGGGGAACAATAATTCTGCAATGTAGCTGTATCCCACCATGAAGTGCTTTAAACATCACATCAAATATAGAGCCCAAATTACCAACAATTGTAAGTTAAAACGTATTACCAACTAGCAAGCAGATATCAGATTGAAGGTTATGAAATCACCTTTCTGCGGGTCAAAGTCGCAAAGCCGGTCAGATTTTTTTTGTTGGGCAACAGGTTTCACCTGACTACATAATGATGAGTGTTGTCTTGGTTTCTGAGATGCTATCTATGCTATGATGCACGTGAAGACAAATTGCTTTTTTGTGTGACTCTTTTCCCTGCTCTCTGAGCTGTCTTGCAGCCCAGCAGATGGCTGACTGCAACACCAACACATAACACCAACACATTTCAAACTTCTTTTAATTCCTCAGATTGTACAGGTCAATTATTGATTTATCTCCAAAACAAACTATTGCTTATAGTCATCATAATAAATAATATTTTTTTAATACATAGTATCTGTTTACCAATATAGACAATACAAGGCTCTTTGAATGTCAAAATACAAGAGATGTATGCTCTTACAATCAAACCATCAGGCAGGAATTTGAATTCAATTAACATACCTACCTCCTGTACCTACTTTCTTTTTTTTAAACAAAACTATCTATTTGAGTACTTCCCTATCACTATCACGTCAGGGCTTTCTTGAATTTCACCTATTTAATAGGCTTTTTCTAAATGTAAGGCTAAGGCATAAGGTTACAAATACAAATTTTAACCCCAACCCTAACCCAGATTTACATATCTAAAATTGGGTAGAAACTATTTGGCCCACATTGCTTTAGCAAATCTTATTTAGGTAATAGCAAAAAAATGTGATAACAACAAACCATTGGGTGTCCAACTATGGCTAATGTTTCTTTTGAAACTTAAATTACGTTTTGCTCACCCATGATTAGTTTTCAGTTTTTTTTTATACATGGCATGTATTGAATAAATAAATAAGTGTGACTAGCTGAGATCCATTTGTTCTAAGTGCAGAGGTTTGTATCCGTCTTTGGCAAGGGAAACTGACCTGACAGATGACTGAGCTGTTGTCTGTCTGCATAGTGCTTATGCAGCTTGTTCACCTAGCCGCCACATTGGTAACCTTCTAGAATCTTTGGAAAGACCATGACAACACCAATGAAATGCATTCCACATACGACCTGGGTGGGGAAATGGATGCAGAACAAAAAATGAGTGAGAACAAAAGAGTGACATGGTTTTGTACGATTCTAGATAGCTTCCCCTCCCTGCTAACTAATATGGGCATTAGATGAATAATGTTTATGAAGATTATTCATCTGCAAGTCAGATTAATAATCCTCAATGAAAGAATGTGAAAATATTCTTGCCAAAAAGGTGTCAAAATCCAAGTTGAGTTAAGATGTACATTTTAGGTCAGCGAATTCAAAAATAAACAAATAGGATATACATAATGCGAACGTAATGCAATGTAAACAAAACAAAAGGTTGTCCTGCATGCAATAATCTATTGATTAGGCGTCTTCTTGTTTTATTCAAAAGTAATTTTAATGGACTTCAATACACAGATAGCTTTTCCAAAGGTCATATATAGGTTACATAATAGCATCTTAGAAAAAAAATGTGTAGTTAACAGCAATACTCACGGTACTATTGAGGCGTCATGGAGGGACCTCCAAAGTTAGATCTCCCCTTCCAATAGACCAATGAGATGCTGTTTTATTCAGTTTGAAAAGTTTCCTCAGTGAAAGCGGTGTACTTGGTGGTGGGCTGTGTGCGCGCACAGATACACTGTGAAGGGTCCCCTTCAGAAGGCGCTGCGTGGTGTCCCTGCGGGCGGGCCGAGTGTCGCTGAATGTCTCTCAGCTGCAGACGGGCCCCTTGGAGTTCTCCTCACACACACTGTGCTGACACTCGTCACTCAAGGGTCCCTGCTCATGGACACCTTCTGAAGAGGCTCCAGAGGCAGGCCAGCGTCTTGCCTCCGTTGGGTCCTAGTTTCTGGCAGGGTACAGGATTAATGAAAGGCCGTTAAGGCACTTGAGAGTCATGCCTCGACTGTCATGAAAACCCTGGGGCCGACCTATGTGCTACAATGAAAAGAATAACGACATGTTTGATCATTAGATGTTTGATAATGGACCTATTGTTAACAGAATTGACACACACACACACACACACACACACACACACACACACACACACACACACACACACACACACACACAGACACACACAAACAAACACAAACACATGCTCTCTACCGTACATGAGAAACCTTTGATAAATACGTGCAGCCCATGCCTTGCCTCTTTACTTGGAGTACATCAGGTCCATCGGGTTAAAGATAAGGATTGACCAGACACTCTGGCTTCCCTTCCCCCTTTCCTCACCCCAGCCCAATATTGGACTTGGGGGAGTCAGGCGCCAGATTGACGAGAGGAGCCGGTCCCCGGTGTTCATTTTGCATGCTGATTCAATGCGGTCTCATCCAGTGGCCTGCGATTGTTTGCCCATCCCCGAGTTACAGTGGTGCTTTTGTTCTGCGCCTCCATCAGGTCTGAATGCAGCCCCAGAGCCAGGTAAACCTAAAGGGTATTTTATCACGTCCCTTTGTCTCGTGGCTCTGAGCCTCTCCCCGCGCAGTGGTCCCCAACCACAGGGCCCAACAACACTGCAGGCACTGTGGGTGTAGACATGGTATTTTCTACAAGGAAATTATGACCCAACCGTGACTCAACAAATTATCTGTGAAACTTCCATTCGAATTGGTGCAGCGTATAATAATACACTCATGTGTCTTAGCCATTTCTTTGCAACTTAGCTTAATTCCTCTGATATTGTATGCAATGCTATATCAACAACAGTGCTATAACACAAACAGTTTTGCAATATTGGTCATCTTTTGATCAGAGATGAATCAATCATCCCTCCCTATTGTTTCTTTTTTTTTAACGCAGGGGTTATTGTTGATCCCTTAAGCATAGTCTACCAGTTTGATCCATTTTGCTTTCTATTTTATGCTGCAGCAATTTCCATCAAAACAAACTACCAGTACGTTCTTATTTGGACTCTCTGCTTAGTCAGACATGCTTAGTCCTTTAAACTTACGCAAAAGCTTTCACCAAAGGACAGTGAATTTACAAATGCCAAAAACAATGGAAAGACATTGTAATGAAATATCATACTAAATCATCATAAAGACAAATCAAGCAATAGGGTTGTCCATACAAGACAGCCAACTAGGAAAGAAAACATGCCAGTATATCCCCAATACCATTCAAAGAAACCAACTAAAAATAAATTAAACCCCAAAAGCAAACACATCGCTAAACAGATGACCTACGATTATATAACATATGTATCTGAGTAAAGCTATGGCGGCTAGCCTGACATGCACAACACACAAGAGTTGAATACAATATCATACAAATACTACAATAGCATGCATAGCTCTTTCAACATGGCCCTTGTGACAGGTTTGCAGTTATAGAAAAGGAAGAGTGTGTACGTGTGTGAGCTGAGCTAGAGAGAGAGCTTGAGAGAACTCCTGAATATGAGCCATACTATGTGCCATCTGTCAGTATAAACAGTGATAGTAATGTCATCGTTGCCAGAATGGGATGAACAGATCTGAGCGCCTGTGGCCCTCCTTTCATTGGACATCTCTGCACATATTGAGACCCATTCGAATAAACATGATCAACACATATGTATGATGGTCCAGCAGAAAGAAAGAAGGAGGGATTGAAAGAAAGAAAGAAAGAAAGAAAGAAAGAAAGAAAGAAAGAAAGAAAGAAAGAAAGAAAGAAAGAAAGAAAGAACGAAAGAAAGAAAGAAAGAAAGAAAGAAAGAAAGAAAGAAAGAAAGAAAGAAAGAAAGAAAGAAAGAAAGAACGAAAGAAAGAAAGAAAGAAAGAAAGAAAGAAAGAAAGAAAGAAAGAACGAAAGAAAGAAAGAAAGAAAGAAAGAAAGAACGAAAGAAAGAAAGAAAGAAAGAAAGAAAGAAAGAAAGAAAGAAAGAAAGAACGAAAGAAAGAAAGAAAGAAAGAAAGAACGAAAGAAAGAAAGAAAGAAAGAAAGAAAGAAAGAAAGAAAGAAAGAAAGAAAGAAAGAAAGAAAGAAAGAAAGAAAAAGAGGGAAAGAGGCATGAAAGACATGTATTAAGTAACAGAATGAAGAAAGAAAAAAATAAATAAATAGATAAAAAAGTGAAGATAGATTGTATTTCATATTGTTATTTCCTCCATGCGTATTCCTGTTCAGAGATGTGGGGGGCTGGAGCCATCCCATTTGATTGGGTGTCCTCCATGCACTGGCGTCGGACTGCCCATAAACTACCTGGACGCATCATTGCACAATCACCCATATGCATCTTAATGATATATTGCACACTTTGGAGGTGGGCGGAAAGCAGAGCCACGGGAGGAAGTCTCTAGAGGTCTCTAGTTGCCATAAGTAATTCATTTTGTTTGTTCTGTCATTTTTTTGTTCATGTTTACTACTTTTCTTGTGAAATGTGCATCATTTTGATCTGTGTCTTTTGGGTCAGGGTCAACTTTCTACCGTGTCACATTCTCAAATGGACTCGTTGAAAGCTTCCCGTCGTACATTTGAACGAGTGGTAAATAAACGACCTACATTTTACCAGGACAAAGTATGCCAGTTTCGTAAAATCAATTTTCAACAGTCTGGCGATGCCACCGTGTTCGAGCTCAGACTCGGACACACGCTATTCATTGAATTTGATCATATTTGTTTAGCACTGTGTAGCTACGACTCAGGTGAGTTTACCTATAAGAACATTCCTGTCATTGTTCAACATTTAAATATTGAACTACTACAGGTTTAAGCTATACACAATCGCGCGCAGGAAGATCTTAACGAGCATTGTTTATCAGGTGTTTTTTTGTCTTCTTGGCCCAAACCCAATCAAATGGGAGGCTATTATGCCTATTCACTTTTGCCTACAAGAAGTTGCTTGTAATCCAGTCATCTGCCTACAAGACATGCATGACTGTATATATAGGCCTACTGTTTAAGATGTAAAGATGTTTGAAGGCCTTTGAATGATTGAAGGTAGGACGGTTGTGGTGAACAAATGAATGACCTAGGCCTTCCATTAACCTATCCGTTCGATGCGGCCACATACAGGCTATTATAAAATAGGACAAGACACAAAATTCGGATAGACACGTCTGAGGCCGCAGTAC